>NW_008612712.1:52700-71408 GCF_000691845.1 Merops nubicus
CAAATTGCTTTTCACAGAGGGCCAGTAAAAAAAAAAATAGAAAGCACAAGCAGATTTTGGAAAGTCACATCTTTTTAAAATGATTTGTTTTAGTTAGTGCTAACTTGATGTGTTGTGCATTGCTGTGTCAGTTGTGCTATGTTCTGACAGTTCATGAGGTATATTTATGGTCGTCATTGTATATTCCAAAGTCAAAGGCTGTTGAAAAAATATAATGGAAACAGTTAACATTGTTTTTATTTTGCAGTTAGATATGGAAGTGAAAATAATACTTTTTACTTTTCCACCTTAACTTATTTGTTGACTTGTTCTTTTATCACAAGTCATGAGTATTGACACTTCTCAGAATAATGCTTCCCACCTGGGTTTTTATTGTGGTCTTACTCATCTTAGTGCAAAGTTGTGCTAATTCATATACACCTTAATAATAATTACACACTCTGATATTTCATGGTTTGGTAATGGGAAAAAGTTTTTTCCTACGTCAGAAAAGTTCTTGAATCTTGCCAAATCTCTAAATTGCTCTGGTATAGAAGAGAACAAAAGTTATACCTTCCATACCATCATGACATACAGCCTTATTAACTAGACTTCACACTAAGAATAAATGAGTAGAGCCAGTAAGTTTACCCCCAGAGCTTAGAAGTAATGGAGAATTGGTTTCTATTGAGGAGCTAGAGATCACATGGAATAGACAACAGCTGTTACTGTTAAATAATTCTTTTTTTTCAGTCACTTTATTGCAAATGAGAGGGTTTATTTAAAAAAAAAATACTTTTTGATGATGTTGAGAGGAGATTGAATAGCACTGTTTTGCTTCAGCACATTCAGACAAGAGAGTACCAAGTCTGCAGAAAGATATTGTACTTATTTCAGAAAATTGCACCCTCTTGCTAAATTCAATGAGTTCACCATACTGGAGACTATATAAAAAGTCTGTAAGTTTACCATACTGAAGTTGCTGGTGCACACAGGGTACTGAGTGCAAACCATTTCACTTGAAAAATTTATGACTTTTCAAAATGTGTAAATCTACTAGACTGAACTATAGGTTCAGATTATGACTTCAGCTCGAGATTATGACATACAACAAAGGCCAAAAGGAGAAAGGCAGTTAAATTCCTTGTGGATCAAATAATAGCATGGAAATATGAACAACTGAGTAATGTCTCAGATCTTCAGAAGTCACCAAAAGAAAATTCAAAAGGGAAAGCAAGATGGGTTTTGCTGAGTTTGAAAAATTATAAATTTCTGAAGAAAGGTCAAAGGAGGGATTCCACAGTAGGGTGAGAAAGTGTTAAGAAAGTCTTGGCTGTCTCATGTTTATCTACTGTACTTAATTAGGAAATGTTGTGTCTGGTATTCCTTAAACTATGATTATGTATAATTTGTGGAAACAGCTGCTATTGGAAGCAAGTCTGCTTCTCCAGTGCTTCTCCAGTAGTGTGATGTAAGCAGGATAATGCTTATTTAATGTTCTCTAAACATGATTTTAACAGTAGCACATTGATATAATTCTGAGTAGGCTTTAATCCAGGCACCGAAATGCTTGATAGGCAAAAATTCAGAGTCAAAGTCATCTGTAATACAGAATACTACTCTCATATAATTGAGCTCTTGGCCTCAAGATGGTTTTTTTTCTTCCTCAGAATTATTCTGTATCATTTGGATTTGATCAGCCTTCTTTTTTTTTATTTTTTTCTGACAAAATAGTTATTGCCAAAACTTTTGGATGCTCCTGTGAATTATCAGTGCACAGTACCACGTAAGACCTTCACACTAGGTCAATAATAACAACCTCATGTCATTGCAAAATTTATCCTGATTCCGTGTGAGACAGTTCTTTCTTTTCAGTGACAGTATATGAAGCTGACAAAAAAAAAAACAAAACACACAAAACAACAAAAAACCCAAACAAACAACCAAACAATAAAAACCCAAACCCCCCTCAGGCTATTCCTAGTATCCTAGAAGAGGTACTAAGTGTTTCTCAACATTTCTCAAGCAGAAAATCTGATAGTAGTAACAATGCTCATAACTAGGTAAGAAATCACATGAGACAGTCAGGTGATTCCTTTGGTTTCCTGTCGAGAAACAGCACTGCTCTGTCTGGCTTGTCATGTTCCATGTAACAGACTTTATTCCATGTTGTCCCACATGTGAATACGGTCATTTTTTTTTTTTTTTTTTGTAGAAATACATTTATATTCAGAGGAAAACAAATCGTATCTGGGTAAACAGGATGAAAAAAAGTATCCAGATGCAATTAAAGGAGGCATAACAATTACAAGTACTTTAAATGCTTGTAGGTCAGATCACAATAATAATTCTAAATTGCTTTAGATTCTCTTTTAAATTTTATTCTGCCTTTTTTTCTTCTCATTCCAACAGCAATGTAGTAACTGGAGCTAGAAAACGGTGTTCATTCCCAGAAAAATTTTGAGCCAAGTCTGTTACTTTTTCTGGCCACCTATCCTTGCCAAATGTGGTTCATGTTTTCACTATGAAATGTTAACAGTCTTGAAGAGCGGGACACCAGCTGCTGAAGCTTCCAGATCCCCAAAGAGGAACTTTAGGCATATTACAGTGAACTATAAAGACAATTGCAATATTTATCAAGTGAAGAACCATTCTTTGTAGCTGAGATTAGATTTAACACATTGCAAACTACTATCTATGCTAGCTTCCTGTGCTATTTTCCAAAGCAGAAACACTCAGAATTCAATAGCATAATTTTCGTTTCTTGATGAGTCCTAGATTAATTCCATCAAAACTATTTAAGACTCAAATATACAATGAAGTTACAGCAAATTAACAAGTTACTCTGAATCAGCTAGGGGTAGTACTTATTTTTTTATTTTGAGCTTTTTGCAACTGTCCTCATATAAAACACTTTACTGAGTTGTGATAAATCTGATCATGTTACATCACTGTGGGGTAAAAACATACACATGAAAAGTCATCATAGAATACATCTGATACAAGGTAAAGGGGTAAGCTACCTTAACCTGATCACTTATCTGAGCCTATTTTTGGAGCAAGGGAAAATATAAGCTCTGCTCCCTCCCTTCTTTTGTTCTCGTGTGCACAGTTTGCAGATGTGCATTTATTTGTTATTTCGTAGCTGGGAACAAAATTCTTTTATGTTCTAAGGAACTTGGTGCTATTTCAGCAGTCCTACATTATTTTCAGAAGGAATTAATGGGCCAAAGGAAAAATAGAATCCTCTCAGAAATCCAGCTGTGGGAGCATGGGAGAGTTCAGATGGGAGCAGTACATCCCATCTGAAAGATCTGAAAGATGTAAATGAGGCTATATTTGCTTCAAGTGCCCCAATACATGCAAATAAAGCTATTTCATGTTGGTGCTCAAATACTGTGATCGATTATGTGAAAGACTTGCTTAACGTACCAAAAACAATTCTTCCATGAATTAGCTTTTCCAGACACAAAGTAATGGAGCTACCTGTGCAAGAAAGAAAAGTTACATTTAGCAGCTTCCTTTTGGTTATTAATTCTTACATATCATTATTTGGGAACAAAAATTATCATGCTATGTGAATTATAATGGTCTGGTTCTGTTGTGTCTTACAAAATGGCAAATGTGCTATGAGGATCAAATTGTCCAGAAACCCAAAGAAAACATGAAGAAAAAGCAAGAAGTAAACTTGGTTATTTATACTACATAATATTATGTTGCAACAATTTTAGTGATCTTTGATTTAGTTTAATCTTCGGTACAGTAGAGATAAACTGCCATTTCTTAATTTCTTCCCTTAGTCTGTTCTTCCCAAATGATTAGATTTTTAGGCTGTTAGGAGTTATCATGAGGAATCCTTTTCCTATCTATCTCAGCTGTTCCCACCAGGTTCTATATAGTAAAAAGAAATTGAAGAAAGGAAAGTATGGGAACAGAATTAAGATCTTTGAATCTATTGACAAGACGACTTTTGTGCCATCAAATTATCTTCATCCTGCCAGCTGCGGTCTTCACTATCATAAGCAGAATATGTCTGTAGCAGATGGAATATAAAATGTATTTGGGAAGCCAAATTCCTCTATGCAGTGTGACACGCACCTTATTGTAGAGACAAAAAAGAGACTCAATAAGTCTGATTTGCCATGTAGCCAGTTGGTTTAAAATTAGGGAGCTTCCTGTGGGACCTGACATCACCACTTCCCTCTTCCCACTAGTACATTAACACAGCAGTAGAGACTTGGGCCATATTTTTTACAGCAAATGGATAAGATATAAGGGCTAGAAGCTGACACAGACTTCCATGTAAGATTCATAGTTGTTCACTTTTACAATAGTAAAGGTGTTTAACCTCAACATATTGCCTTGTTCTGTCTGTATTGACAGAAAATGTCTGTCTGTCTTTGAGCTCAAAGAAAGACATGATCAGTTGACCATCAACATAGAAGAGCCTGTAACAGCATTTCAGCTCTAAAATACAGCCTAGACTTTCATAAGCACTTCTACTAGCTTAGTTATATGCAGATGTTTTCTATCTGAAAGCTCTTCAGAGAATATGTGTTGTAGGCACTAGCTACTCAGTTTCACTAACTTGGAGAGATATTTCCCTTGTTAGGTTTTAGTCCTTTCAAGGAGCATCAATCCTCCTTCCACATGGACAACCCACCACTAGCTGGAAAGTTGTCTTCAACCAGTAGGAGAGAGAAAGAAATCCAAGCTCTGAATTAAAAACCATCTATACAGAAATAAGACAAAATAATACCAGACAAATAGTATGTTGAAAATCTCTTAGGGGTATGCTAAAACTACTCATCATTTTTCTGCTGTATTGACTTTTGCTTCCTGAAGTCACAAACAAAATAACTATCAAGCCTGAGACCAAACTTACTGCATACATACGTTTAAACTTTATTCCACGAGCATGGGCCATGTTATTTGGAAATATAGTTGGAAACTGTCTGGGTTCAAATGTTAATTATGTTGGTTTTTTTTTTTTTCTCCTCTCTTGATTCTAAAAATCCTGAACTTTATTTTGTTGTTGTTTGTTTTTGATTTTTTGATTTATAGCCTCCTCTACCAAGACAACCTATGTCAGTTACAGCAATCAGGCAAACTGAACAGGGATGAAATTCACTGGAAGACCTACAGGATGGGATCTTGCAAACATAGACTTTACCACCACCAGAATTCAGTCCTGAAAATACCAATAAACTACATTCAAATCAATAGTCAGTCTCCTAATGGACAAGGATTAAACAAGAGGCAAAAAGAGACAGGGGAAGGAAA
The DNA here is from genome assembly GCF_000691845.1 of Merops nubicus. NCBI lineage: Eukaryota > Metazoa > Chordata > Aves > Coraciiformes > Meropidae > Merops > Merops nubicus. The sequence goes on from NW_008612712.1 coordinate 57,963, forward strand.
AGTCCAGTTTTATAACGTAGAGACAAAATGTCAAGCTTCTGAACTGTTCACTCACAAAAGGAAGCAAATCACAAAAGGAAAACAAATGTTAGCTTGTGAAAAAAAAAATGCTGTTGAAATAAATCATGTCTGATGTTATATTTGTAAGTACTTTTTTGTGATTGTGACAATTTCCTTTCCTGTCCTACATTGTTCAACTTGTAAAAGAAGCTGAGTTTGTTTCTTGTGGCGGCTGACTGAATTAAGTCCTGGGTTATGCTAAAATAAATGCAATGGTCAACGCATGCTAATTTTTATACAAAATAATTTATTTCTAATAATAAAGGAATGTTTTGCAAATGTTGAGACTTGTTTTGTTGCAGTTTTAAGGAGAAAAAAAAAAAAAAGCCCTTACACTGTTGTCTATTGTTTGTTTAGAATGTGCAGTATAGGTGGGTGTACAAATAAAATAATAATCATGGCATCAGAAGAATGCAGTGTAAACTCTAAGCATGTGTGTGTGTATGTGTACACGTGCACGCGTGCGTGTATGTACATGCATGCCTGCATGCAGGGGTGTGTGTGTACTCTGCAGTGTGTGAATTTATTTGTTCAAAGCTTTGTGAATATTTTCTAGTGGAAGGATTTTTTTCCCCCTCCTCATCCTCAAAGTAAGTGCATTTTATATGTTTGTAAAGTGAAGGAGTCCTGACACTAATTATTTTGTATGGTTGTATTATATTTTTGAACCTCCACTAATAATTTTGATCCTTTTTGTTTCTGGAACTTACAGTTTGTAAGACTTTATGACAGCTAGACTGGATTAAGCTGAAAGTCTATTCAGCCTAGTACCCTGTCTCTGACAGGGGAATGTAGCAGATGCTTATCTCAATAAAGGTGACTTTGAAATAACAGGAGAGAAATCACTGGAGAATTTGGAAAGCAGTAACCTAATGGATATATGTATGATTACCTTATTAACACTTAAAAATCAAAAAAATAGTTGTTCACCTACAATCTTCACATTTTCTAACTCTGATGTGAAATGATTGCGTATCTGTTAGAAATGATTATGCAAAGAGAAAGAGAATTTCATATACATATCTGTCACATCAACAAAACCCTCCAAAGAAGTTTTAAAATGACAGCTAGGGACTTTCCACTTTTTTACTATACCTGTGATATTCTGTAGGACTTTTTCACTCCATATACTACTTATGATGCGTCAAATCAATGGCTCTTCACAATCAGTTGGTTATTAAATGTTATTTCTCCTGAATTAGCCTGGGTGGCTCCCTGTGCTTTTTTCCTCAAAGGAGCTGTATTTTTATAAGATATCTTAAAGAAGCTGTGGAGGGTCCTAAATTAGATGAATGAAAATGGAAGTATCTGAAACTGAATCTTTCTGCTACACTGCCAACATTTGAACTCCAGCCAAGTCAGCAAGCTGCATGACAGTGCATTTCCATTTTCAAAATACTTGACAAAACATAGCTACTTTTTCAGCATTTGAATGCCTGAATTATTAAGCAATTATTTATTTGGTATAGTGTGGTAATGTGTGTTTGGTATGTATGATATATTGTATGAAAATTCCTTTTTCTACTATGCCACAAGCACATCAATCCCAAACCTATAAATTAGTACATTTACTTTTAAGCATATGAATAATGCAGTTAATGCAATGAGACCTCAAAAAAAAATCATTAAAAAAAATTAGTTCTGTTAGATAATATCTCATAAAATTGAAGGGGTTTTGTGAAAATGAATTTATTAGATTAACGTTTTACCAAGACATACTTGCATGTCGAGGATGGGTCTACTAAAAGCTAAAGAGAGAGAATCTGTTTTCAGATAAAAGATGTTTTGACACAGCTTCTTTTCAAGAAACCTTTGAAAAGCTTAGTTTTCAGTCCACAAGAAAAAAAGCTTAAAATATTTTGTCTGTAATTACAAAACATAATAACATAAGCATAACGATATGCATTTGAAAAAGCAGTACATAGGAATTGCCTTTATAACACATTCCATATGCACATAAACATATTTTATATACACATAAAGATTAGTATATGATATAGGAATATGTATCTCCCAATTTCACAGTAGTAAAAAGAAAATGTTGTTTGGAACAGATTTACTGAGACAGATATACAGGTTTTCTGGTCGAATAGTGGGGTAAAAATGCAATGCAAATAATTCTATGCATTTTCTATGTCATTCTGTCTGAAACATGAAGTATATTAAGCCTATGAGTCTCACTGGTATTAATGTAACTCATCAGATAAATCAGCACACAGTACAAATTACAGAATGGCCTGGGTGTTTTGAAAATAGAACAGCACTAGTCTGCAGGTTTCACTTCTATAGAGTGGTTATGTGCTGTTTATGCATTTGCATAGAATGGTACATATCTGCCTCCTGAAACTGTGATCAAAAGCACATTCTTCTCATATCCTTCTAGAGCTGTGGAAGAACGATATGTTTTATATCTGAAAGAAAATATGGCTTTGTTCTCTTCAGCTTAGGAGACTTTTTCCTGCACAGACAATTGCTTTGCTTCCACGTCTGTGATTTCAGGTGACTGGTGCAATAGAAGGTGCACCACCTCTACAAGTCCTAATTTCTAGGTTAGGTGACCTAAATTTCATGACCCCACCTGATCCCTACTTTGGGCATTATTGATTAAGAGACTGCTGTCTATCTAATCAAGACTGATGTACTGTTTTCAGCATCATCACTGAACACAAACAGTTTAGAGGAAGGAATTAAATATTTTTCAGTGGTTGATTCTAATTAGGTGAAGAATGGTCATTTTTTCAGCTTACTGGGACTTTTTTTCAAGTTTAGCTTTTCCAATAAAAAGCAACCTCCTAAAAATAAAAAGTTACTGTAAAGAATCAGAGAACTGTACAATACAGAGGAAGAAAAAAACTACAATAATTTTGCAACGTGATTATAAAAAAGGATAAACTTCAGAAAAATTGCTTCCACTGTTCTTTCCTTTCTATACTACAATGTCCATCTTTATGAGAAGATTGCGGAAATTCCATCAGCAACAAGAGAAAAGCCCACAGAGTTTCTTGTTGTCCTGCCTTTGAATACACATTGAGCTGCTGCATTTTCTTCTTTTTCTATGGAACAGCCATCACTTAATCTTTCCATACAGAGAACTCACTGCTGTTTTTCTTTTAAACACTCTGTTTCTACTTTGTTCTACTCCTTATCTTATAGCATTAGCATTCATGAAGCTACAGTAAAATTATTATCAACACTTGCATTGTGAATGATACTATCTAACACACATAAATGTTATGCCTTGCTTCACAAATGTGAGCAGTTCGTTACAGAAAAATTTAAGTGCATATAGATCAAAGCCTGGGTTGGTGCCCATAGCTTGCAGCCAGGTGACAAGGTAAGATCCTCTGTTAGGGGCACTGTCCCAGTGTATAAATATAGTGCATACTGGGTTTTGTACACTTTGGCAAGATTTACTCACTCCTATCAAACATACACTTCCACGAACCTGAAAGTTATACTGTATGCCAAAGATTTGATCCAAAGCCAAGTGAAGTTCCCAGGTGTCTTTTAGTATACTGTCAGAACCACCCAGAGGAACTGAATGACACCACATTATCTCTAGTCCAGACTGTAACCTGAATCTATCCAATGATTTATAAATCAGATGGGCAATACATAATGTCAAAATACATTACAAACTATTATTTATCCAGAAGAAACTACCATTGTTATGAATGAGGTCTCAGTGGCAAGATCAAAAGATGTATACTGAAAACACAGTGACTGAAGTATTATAGTAGTGAATGCCTGCAGAGTGTAGCTTATGCACGTTAGTGAGACAGTGTCTGAAAATGTGATTATCCAAGTTTTGTTAAAAAAAAGTTTGTCTAAAGTGTTTTCAGTCCACTCAGATTTCACAGTGGTTCTGTAGCTTTAAGTTTAATAACTAAACTTTTGTGTAAGCACAGTAACATATTTTTTCACATAAAATTATAAAAGTCTTTATTGTACAAAATTACTGTTTGGTATCAATCTTGGAGAAGCAGACTACAGCTTTAAAATTGCTATTACTAATCATTTATATGTGAGTACAATAAAGAAATTCCATCAGGACACAAAACTTTGTTTTACTGAAATCAGGAACAAGTCCTTAATATTGTTTTGGGACTGCAGGAAAGATATAATGAGATCTGAATGTCTGTATGTGTCAGGTCAATGAAGCAGAAATTAAACAGAAGTTATACACAATGATTTAACTATTTCATAGAAACAGTAATGGGACACTTTGTCAAAAAGCTCCTTTTCAAGAAATGCCCCTATAGCAATTTCCACAGTTGGGTTTTTAACTACTAGTACTCTCTCTCTTCCAATGAGTAGATAATTTCATTATTAATCAAGGAAATAAATAAAGGAAAGCTTTCCTAACAGATCCAGTTGGTAAATCTATTGTATTGGAATACAACTTTCTTTTTTATGTGTGTACTGAAAGGCAGAATGTGAAAGCAGAAGACATAGCATGATAAGTGAATAAAGAGGAATTGTCTCTCTTGCAGCAATACTCTTTTGTATTGCTTTGGTTTGAAAAAGTACATGAAGGATCCAGCATATCTCACCATCACATCAGCCAATAAATAAAATGATAGTTTTCACTGCAATTTCAAATAGTTTATGTGCCATGTGATATAATTAATAAACTAGATATGGATCCACATATTGTCACATTTTGAAGAGCTAAATTCATTGACAGAAGTAGCAAGCATTACTTTTCCAAGTTTCAGTGGTATCTAATCTAATGGCACCTTTAGCACTTGTGGTACTGCAATTATTTGCATCCAGAAAACAAAATTTCATAGTTTACATTCATGTTTCATTTGCTACGGATGATTATCTCCTGCAATCTAATTGTGAAATGGTCTTTTTCTCAGTATGAAGTAACTTCTTTCTGACTTTATCTTGAATTTTCAGTAGCTACTGTGTCACTAATCCTTATTACATTTTCTGGGCAATTAAATGATTGTGATTAATAGGATAAACCAAATACAAGAAGGAATAGACCTTCACTATGGACAGCATCTTATACTTTTGAATATATTAAAGCTATATTGGCTCCTTTTAGCTTCTTACTTGGTTTAAATTTACCAGTAAGTTCATGAGAACTGCAAAATAAATGTGGTGGAAATAATCTGCTGCATTTGTGCAATGAAAACAGTCTGATTGATGTGAAAGACATATTCAGCTGGAAACATTTTGGTTACAACTTAAAGGAAATTGGAAACCTTAATAATAATCTATTAATTTATTATTTTTTTTTTTTTAAATCAGGAAAGTAACTTCAAACTAAGAGTGTGTTAAAGTTGTTTCAGTGAAAGTCTTATGAAGATTTTCAAAGTTTGTCTATAAAAGGTCACTGTAGAATTCTTTGTATATTTTGTGATTGTTGATAACTCTGTAAAATCTTCCAACAGTAAACTAATTGAGAGCAATAGCTTTTCTCGTTTGGCATTACAATATGACAGCAGGTGGTTAGCTCCCAGGAACTTACTATTTTCAATAGTGCAGCAGTGGGGAACAGAAGAACAAACAGCAGTGTCCTCCTGAGCTAAAACAATGCTAGAAGTACAGTAAGACACACAAAATTCTGAATGACAAAGCTTTTGTTTGTATGACACAGATTACTTGTCTTGGTAGAAGTGGAGCAATATGACTTGCAGTTGAGTATGGACATGAAAGGAAAAAAAGAGCAGAGACAGAACAGCAGTGTGTAAAACCTTAACAGAAGCAGCAGGAAATGTTTGGATGTTCTACTGTCGAAGAACTGGGTCAGCTCCATAGAATCTACACTGACCTCTGTCAGGGGCACATGACATCCCCAGTGTGTGTTAGCTTTGCATACTCCACAGAACTTCAGTGGGCAAACATGACAAATTAATTGACAGAAGCCATCAGGGACAATGTTGGATGATGTAGCAAATGAGGACTAATTTTTCTTTGAAATTCAAGAAAATATTATGATGGTATCCAAGGAATATACACAACTTCTGCAAAGACAAGCAAACACAAATATTTTGACATTTTTATTTACAAGATGTATGCTAGGATCAAAGGTCACAACATATTCTTTAATGCAGCATGTCCCTTTCTGCAAGTGAGTTAGTTCATTCTTCTTTACTGTGAGGGTGACTGAGCACTGGAACAGGCTGCCCAGAGACCTTGTGGAGTCTCCTTCTCTGGAGACTTTCAAAACTTGCCTGGACACATTTCTGTGCAACCTGATCTAGGTGAACTTGCTTTAGCAGAGAGGTTGGACTAGATGATCCCTAGAAGTTCCTTCCACCCCCTACTATTCCAAAAGAACCACATGGTTCTTTTGTCAATGATTAATCCAGTGCTGGGATTTCAGAAAATCTCTGGAACCTTTCTGCCCTGTCATATCTTAGTCTGATAGGGAGCTGGAATTTTTTTCAAAAATAAACAGAAAGTTTTCCTGTAAAACTGAAATTTCCTCACTTAAAATCATTATTTTGAAGGACATTTTATATTTAACAACAATAACTTTCATTTTCCATCTCAACAGTATATTAAGCATATTCAGCTGAGTATGCCTGATAGCTTTAACTGCTGTCTGCTAGAAGGTATTGGTTTTTTTCTGTATTGGTCAGATGTAGAAGGAACACATACCTAGAAATACACACAATGGCCAATACACACATTATAGAGTGTCTTGTTCTACACTGTCATCTAATAACACTGCAAGTGGACTAACTTCATCCTGATCCCAAAGGAAGCCAAACATAAATTGCATTGCCAGAAAGAGTTCCTTTTTAATGCAAGTGTGTCTTGGAGGCTCTTTGAAGAAGCAGTAAGCCAAAGTTTAGCATTGTTCTGCAATTATTTTTTTTTTTTCTGTAGGATTAATGTCATTAAGAATTGCTGTATGCAATGATAGTTTCAAAGTCTTTTTTGCTTCCTGTTTACATGATGCAGCATATACTCTGTTTCTGGGTGCCTACTCCCCAAGTTAGCTGCAGTGTCTTTGCTGTCTTTGTATCATTGACTGTTAATATTAAAAAAGTATGACCCTTCAGAAAATGAACTCTTTTTATTTCATTTACAAATTTTATTTTTCCTGGTTTTGCTAGAGTGTTGATGAGCTTTTCCCAGCAGATATGTTTTGATTTATGACTAATCACCATCTTTCTTAAATACAGCTTCTTGTAGTTCTCTTGTACTCCCTTTTGAGCTTTATATCCAGTAGTGGCTTTGGTATCATGGAAGAAAACATATCAATGGAGTAAGTCCATGGCAACAACAGTCAGATATGAGGCATAACAGGATGAAAAGTGCTTAAAGAAGGTAGAACAAGTCCAAAAACCATTTCTGGTTACAGAGATGACTGATGTTTTTTTTTTTTCCTGAGAAACTGAAGAATCATATCTAAAGACAGCTTCCACAGGCTGCTGCTGAAAATCTGCCTCAATGGCTTGCTGTTTTCTTAGAAAATCACAACAACTGGATTAGCTTTTGAATGCTACCAACAGTCTTTTTTTATTTTTTTTTTTTTAAATTGAATTCAACAAATTTAATAAAATCTCAAAAATTTAAAGAGAGTGCCCAGGTAAAAATGAGTATTGGAGATGCATATGATATATTGAGCTGCCAAGCTTTTGGGGACCTGCCTGTTATAAGAATATGAAATCTTCAGCAGAGATAAACCTATCCATACTGCTATTTTTCTATCATTGATTTCTTTACATATCTCACATACTGCAGACTGTAAAGAGTAAACCTCAGCATTCTTTCTATGCTGTGTTTAACTCAGATGCACAGTTCTTACTGTGTGCATAATTTAGATTATAGATACAGAGTTGTAAATATAATTGCATTCATATATTCTACCCTGGCTTCGCATAGTTTTTCATCAGAAATGATAGATATTTCTAAAAACAATATGCTGTTTATTTCTATAGTTCATAATTTTATCTGAAAATGCAGAACAAGTTGCAATCATTTTGATATACAGAGGTTATCATTTCTTGTGAGAGTTTTCATCTTTTGCCACCGTCTCCAGTGTGACACTGAACAAGGAATGACAGAAAGATTAGTTTTATATGAAATTCAGGGTATTTTTCACCAAACGAGAGCTATGAAGTGCACAATTTGCAAGATAAAATAACAAAAATGTGATTATTTCCGATGCCAGACTGATGGCACTTTATAAATTACAGCCTAAAGCATTGGAAGTTTAGGATATATGCCTTGAAAGTGTGTTCTAGAGATAGTTTCAAATGATGATGTATCAGAACCTATTTCTTCACTTAAGAAAAATGAACTGTAGCTGCAAGAAACAGATGGTATATGAAACCAGAAAAGAGAGGAACAACAGCAGTGGCAACAACAAATAAATTTTACAGGTGAAAGAAAGGAACCATTTGTTTTCTCTGAAAGTCTTATTAATTCAGTGCATTTTATAGGTATATATGTTGCTTTGTCAAGAAAACAGAAATGAGACAGTATAGGTAATATGCTCTCTGGTTGTTCTATGTACAGAGCAGTGCTACACATACTTAAGGTCTTTCATATGACACTATGACTTCCTCTAGGGTTTCTTTTCTCTGAAAAAAGTGTGTTCTATGTACCTCCTTATAATAAGCTACCTTAAAACAAGTAGTCCTTTGCTTTCAAGAACAAGGAGGATCACCCATTCACAGGGAGAAGGCCTCTTTTTAATGAATCCTGTCTACCCATTTGAGGAAAGTAATAATGTCCTAGGCAGGTGCTGGCACATCTTCCACTGCTGGGTGCTACTGTACACCTCTTAGTGCCAAGGTGCCTGGCACAGGCCCTGACCTACGTTTGATGAGGTTGTGCTTGAGAGCCAGGCTTTCCCTAAGCAGCACTAATGACAGCAGAATGTTGTGGGGGGTTTTTTTTGTGGTAGAAGAGCAACACTGGAACTATTTCCCATCTAGGTGAATTTCCTATAGGTATGAAGTCAGAGATCAAAGCAAGACCTTTTCTGGAGAGCAGAAGCATAATGTCAGCTTTCCTGCCTGCTACGGTGGGGTTCAGCTGCCAGCTGCCAGGGCAAAAGGCCTGGTGTGCTACCCATGCAAATGAGACTCACAGCTCTTAATTTGCATAATGTGGGGCTTGCAGCACATCCTGAAGGAGGATGTAGGTGTTACTTTTTATCCAGTAAATGACAGTAACAGATAGACTGTGGGTTTTGTTTCCTTCAGTTAGATTGTGAAAATTGCAGTAGATAAAGTCCTCCTAACTGCTTGGGGGGGTTATGAATTTAATTTTACAGTACATGAACTCATAGCTACTTGGAAATGCTGAACTGGGGAGGCCGATATCTGGTCATTTTCAAGGATCCACAATGTCTTCACTCGTATCTGTTTTCCACTGAAAGCTGAATTTGTTGCCAATCAGATATGTAATACACAGCCATCATTACAAATTTTATACTGCCTTTTGGACAAATAGAGTCAGACTCTCAGAAAGACATAAAAAGGAGGTTGATTGATGTACCAAATATCCCTGTTTTCTCTTCAGAAATAAAATCCAAATAGCAATGTGCTGATATGCAACAGATCAAAGTATTCAGTCAGCCAGATCTTTGCTGAGAGGTTAAATGAATCTACAGAGGTACTATTCCTGCACCAAAAAAAGTGGAAATTCTCCTGCATTAACAGAAAACAAATTATCCAGCACTCTGTGAAAAGAAATATGTAGAATATTCTAGAAATAACTGGTAGCCATTGACATGGCCAGTTTGTATGTTGATGCCAAGTTTGTACAACGATAATTTTCAATATTTCAGTTATAATACTGCTGAAACTGATTAATATTTTAATCACAATAAAACAACCACATCGCTTTCTACTATAGTTCTGCTCCTGAATTACAGTCTTTTAGCTTATGACAATTAGTGGCAGAACTAATGCTAACAGAAGAAGCCCAGGACATGGGCAGAAGTGGATCCATGAGAAGCTGACACACTTCAGGCAGATAATTCTCAGAGACCTACAATCAAAGATGAGTTTAAGAGTATTAGCAGCTGGTGCTCACTTTCTATATGAAAGTCTCCATCTGCACTTCAAACTGTCTGCTTTTGTCAACAAGTCCTCATCTGCATGTGCAGAATCTGGCCAAACAACATAAATCTATATGATCTGTTCTACAAAATATACAGTCTATGACAAGTAGGTTAAGAGGTCCATCAAATGGAGCATGCACCGTTCATACCATTTAAATACACTATAATTTACCTCTTTGACCAAGGTGCTCATGGGTGGGATACTGTAGCAGGATGATATATTCTAATTACTATTGCTCAAGAATTTGCAAGCTGAATAAGGATATCAATCTGTATTTCATCAGTAGTGTCTGAAGACAGTTGTTGGGCTTGCAGAGAAGTATATCTAGAGGAACACAACTGGTGAGTCATCCTTGAAGATAACAGTACTAGTATGGAGACACACAGAGCGTTTACCATTATTCAAAACTTCTGTAATACGTCAATTTTGATTCAGTTTTTGAGGATAATCTGTGATTTACTGGGTTTTGGAAACATTCTTTTATTATCCAAACTACTGTTTAAACCACCAGCCAGCCAGCATCTGAGACATATCCAGTTTCAAAAACTCCCTATGCAATTCGCAGAAGACAAGGAAGAGTTGATTAACATTCATCAGCTCCATACTATTACAGTGCTATCTGCTTCACTTACCTGTGATCAGAACTGGTGAGAGAACCCAGAACCAAAGAATTTCTCAAATGAAATATAATACTGTTAGTCTAGAGCTAAATATAATTTTCCTTTTTTGAAAATATTTGATAGATGCTGACTGGAATTCCCCAGTGGAATGAAAACCTGAAAATGTCAAAAGTTGCCATAGGACAGAATTGATATTCTCTCACACACCACATATGCAAAAAAAAAAATGTTGATACCTTATACAGGTCAAATAATTTTGTTGTGTGGTTACTCTTTAATTTCCCCCAGACAGAATTATCAGTTTACTTTGCCAGTTAAACTCATAAGTATTGCAGCCTGGTAATTTTTTGATGGAAATGTGTGGGAGACATTTGATTAACAGGCTTCAAGTGTCAGTAATCACTTACCAATATTAATGATATGACTCTGACAGGCTACACAGTTACAACAAAGTCATGTTATGGGCAAAATGAGCTTGATTAGATTTATTCCTCTCACAGGACTCTTCTGCATTAACATCTCTGTGGATGGTGATCTTAGGGATGTATCACCTTACTATGAAATCACCATTTCCTACTGACTGGTCAGCAAAATTAGACATTTTTGTTAGGATTTTTTTTTAACTAGAAGAACAGCATTTAAGTGCAAATTAGAGGCACTGGACACTCTAGTATGTTGACTGTGGAAAGGAATCCTATTTCTGTTTGTAGCAGCATTTCAATCTCTAAACATGCAATTATTCTTAATTTTACCAGCAGGACCAGAAAGCACTACACCATCCTTTTCAAGATATTAATATTTCATTTCTATTCCATTAGTAGAATTTAATAAAATTAAATTGTCATGCCATTTCCACACACTAAATGTACTGAACAGTTTTTCAGTGACAGTTTCCTTCATGAGTTTATGTCATAAAATCATTTAGGTAGGAAAAGACCTTTCAGATCATCAAGTCCAACAGATGTGGAGGGAAAAATCCTTTCTTGCAATAGATCTACATGAGAGGATTCTGTACTATAATGCTGTAAGTTCTGCCTTCGTTAAACTTTCATCAGTAGTACTGCCATATTTAGTGTTAGAAATGCAGAGTAATCTGAATAAAATGATTTAAAAAACCCTAAAAAGCAGTGTTTCCTAGGTTAAATAGATAACAAACAGATCAAACATATTAATTTAAAAAAAAAAAAATGTGAAAAGAGGGAAGAATTACAAAAGCAGATATTCAGTACACAGTATTTACTGTGAGAGTGACCAAGCACTGGCAAGTTTCCTAGGGAGGTTATGAAACCTCCCACCTTAGAGATACTGACCTCAGAGGATGTACATGCATGGAAGCTAGTATGCTTTCTCCTTATGTCTACAGTGTCTAATAACCAATGTACCACTTTCTAAAAGAGAGTTTGATGTCTCTCAAAAAGAACCCAGTACAACACAGATGTTTGGAAGACATTTATTATGGTATTGACCTACGCTCAGTGTGTGTGTGTATGTCTGTTTAGAACAACCCAAACTTGTCAGGCTGGGATGATCTATCTGCAGCAGGCATTTATTAGTTGACTTTGTCATAGTAGTCTGTGCTTTGATGACATAAACCAGTATCTTTATTAATATAGTATGTATTAGGTGTGCTCAATGTAGTGAAAGTCTAGCAGATATGAAGCTTAAGGACTTAAAGCTTTTCATCTTACTGGAACTTATATCTCTCTCAGTCCCCCCAAGGAGTCATCTAATATAATTGTTTTTTGAATAGCTTCAATGATTTTGCTTTAATGATAAAGCCCACTAGGCTGCTCCATGCATTTCTAATCTTCTTCACATAAAAGTTTTTCCTGAAATCTGCTTGGAGTTTGCTTTTTGTTAGTTTCATGTTATTTCTAGATGGTAAAAAAAAAAACCAGAACTTCTTTTTCTTTGTATATGACACTTCACGTGTACCATGTGTCTCAGTGTCATACTTGAAAGTGCTGACCTAATGCCCATATTTTAGTGTAGAAGCCAATATGACATTATTTGCCAATGCAAATGTCTATCTATATACATGTCTATACAAAGTATAGCTCATGGTAATTGTTGATTATGATTTACTGAGAAGTCTTTTACAGATAGTATAAGACTTTTTTCCATAGTGTAACGACCTCTGCCATTTATCAACAACCACAGATTCTTCTATATTTTTTCTCCCTGTGAGGTTAATCCAAGTTTTTCTGTAAGATACCAGTCTATCCTGAGACTTGAGGGCACTCAATTCTCCCTGAAATGACCAGGAGGCTACAAATTCAGTATGATGAGCCTAATTTCCAGATCACTAAATTATTGCTGTCTAAAAAATAAAGCTGGCTGCTACAGCAGCTTGCCTGCCACATCCATTTCCTGTACTGATATTTTCTGAGGAACTGGGAAAAGAGCAGAGAATAAATAGCTGAGAACTGCGATGGGTGTTATGACTTGGGCACAATTCCTGGTACTGTAGCAGCGCCACAGAACTGCTGTTACTTTGAGGTAGATGTACAAAGCAATTTAGGTGTTACAGTGATGCACTCAGTGAGCCAGACTGACAACCAAAATCCACTAAAAACCAGTTCAGAACAGCTTATAACTTGCATTTACATAGCCCTGAACTGGAAACTCTTCACTGAGCACAAACTGAAGCTAAATAATCAGCTTTTTGTCAGAATTATAGTTCAGCTAAAACCATGATGCACAGTTTGAGTTGAATCTAGCTA
>NW_008612713.1:0-2952 GCF_000691845.1 Merops nubicus
GGTGAGCTGCTGGGAACATGGGTACTTGATTAAGTAAGGAAGATAGAGTTCTTTGAGCCCAGTCTGTGCAGTTTGTTGCCACGGATGTCGCCTGTATCGGGATTTTAAGAGATGACTTAGAGGTCATAGTGGTGGAAATGCATGGCTGAACTACAAAAGCTCCTACAGACCTTTCTGCTGGACAGAGATTGAGCAGCCGAGAAACAAAACAATGGGAGCTAATATATCTGTGCTTTCTATGTTTAAAGCACTTCTAAAAGAACAAGGGGTGACATGGAAGGACTATGATTTAAAGCTGATGCTGAAATGGCTTAAAGTACTAACCCCTTCTCTGAACTCTAACAAAGTGTTCCGAGTAGCTGTATGGGATAAAGCAGGGGTTAAGCTCTGGGACGCTGCCACGAAAGGCGATGACACCACAAAGAACCTGCTGAGCATTTGGAGGACTGTTTATGAAGCCCTTAAGGCAAAAAGGGGGGACACAAAATCCCACAGTCCCAAATCCTCCTTTGCCATCCCTACTGTCCCTCCCTGTCCATCAGAGGACGAGAAACAGGCAGGGGTTACCGGTAGACGATGCTTCAGACAGTAGGGACAAGGAATACCCTTTCAATCCAGGGCCCCTAGATCCCAAGAAAGCACCAGATTTATATCCACTGAATGACAAGTTAGACTCACGTAATCGGTAGCGAAAGCTCCGACAAGAAGCATAACCGCCCTTTAGACGAAAACAGTGTAAAAAGACTTTTACTGTGTGACCATAGCCAAGACCCTGATCTAAATACCACTGACATTTTTAAGCCCAAAACATGGAATAATTCGCAAGTTGTTTTATGAGACTGGTCCACCCAAGGCAACAAGACGATCACTGCCTTTTTAAGTCCCTGGCAAGCTGTCTTTGAAGTGCTAAAAAACAATATTTCTTTAAGAACTGCAGAGCTTAAGGGAGAATCCTCCTACACTAATGACTTAGAATCCTCCCTAACTCTGTCCAGTGCTTCTCCGATAAAATCTCAACAAACTCTTCAGGAGGAAACGGTTCATGCCCTGAGGGGTATAATATCTCTGCAAAGTCTTATAGGAAGAACAGGTCGGTGCCATGGGGGGATGGGGGGGCACTGAGAAAGGACCTCTGGGAACCTGAGCCAGAAAAACGGCCCAATCTGCATCCTCCTCCAGATCCCCCTGACCAATGGGCTGCTGTTCACAAACAAGCAGCAGCCGACCGGTATATTGAGTAATAATCAGACCGAGACGGGACACACAGTGAGAGGGACTGCCATATTCTCTTTTGAAAAGATCTTCATCGCCAGCATGATTTTAACTGGAATGCAGTACACCGTCTGGCAATCAGAACGGAAAGAACTGTGTGCAAACGTTGTGAGATTTTAGAGGACATGGGTTCTCTGCAGGCAAGACTGCCTTCTCCAACGATGATTCACCAAAACTGAAACATTACAGTGATGGACTTAAAGGACTGGGTTTTTTTTTGGTTGGTTGTTTTTTTTTCCCCACAATACCCTTGAATCCAAAGGATGCACCATGAATTGCTTTTTCAATACCATCACTCAACCTATCTGACCACTCAGAATCAGTCCACTGAAGCAATGTTCTGCCAATGACCAGGCCCAACAAAAATGATAGCACCAGCAAGATGAACCACTATGCATACTATATTGTAGAGAAAAATGTTACAATATGAATGACCGCCGGGGGTACAAACAGGTCAACCAGCTCGTACATGATCAATGCCAGAGCAAAGGATCCCACAAACGACATGACTCAGCCCACAACAGGTGGTACAGAGACACGAGGTTTCCCACAGTTGCATAGGAAACAGCCAGAACAGCAAGCTAAACAAAGAAGAAAAAGGTGCCCACAAAGTGACTCTCACCCGATCGACCCACATTCTCAAAGGTCTTAAACAGACTGGGGCCCAGCTCCAGGGAGAGTCAGAAGGTATTTCCTGAACCAAAAAGCTCTAAGGAGTGCATTCCACAGAGCAGACAAGCCTGACACCCTGCAAATCGAAACAGCTTTTATGCCCAATCGGGACACCTGACGTTTGTCAATGCAATGCAGGACACCTGGGGCTCATTTACCGTATGGCAATCCCTGGAAGGCTGGACGCACCGTAGGGGGAAGCTATAAGGCAAACTTACCACCTCTTTATGGAGGGTGGTGGGAATCACCCATATATCAACCTTAATTTAAGGGCTGGGGGTTCAAACCCCAGCATTTCAAGAGCATGTTTCAGTCTGGAGCCTAAAGGAAAGCAGGTAGCCCCAAGTTTCCTGGCTCTGCTGAGAGAGTATTAGGCGACTGTTGCGACCAGCAACTGCATTCAGGGCTAGGTCCTTTCCTCTGAGAGCAGGGCCGGGAAGTTTTCAAACCCAGCCCAATTTCTCCGTGAAAGTGCCAACGTGCGTGGAAAGAGTATGTTTCAGCCTATAGTCTAAAGGAAAGCTGGTAGACCCAAGCTTCCTGGCGCTACTGAGAGGGTATTAGGGGACTGTCACAACCAGCAACTGCATTCAGGGCTAGGTCCTTTCCTCTGAGAGCAGGGCCGGGAAGTTTTCAAACCCAGCCCAATTTCTCCGTGAAAGTGCCAACGTGCGTGGAAAGAGTATGTTTCAGCCTATAGTCTAAAGGAAAGCTGGTAGACCCAAGCTTCCTGGCGCTACTGAGAGGGTATTAGGGGACTGTCACAACCAGCAACTGCATTCAGGGCTAGGCCCTTTCCTCAGAGAGCAGGACCCGGACGTTTTCACTCCCAGCCAGATTTCTCCGTGAAAGCGCTGACGTGCCTGGAGAGAGTATGTTTCAGTATGGAGCCTAAAGGAAAGCAGGTAGCCCCCAGTGTCCTGACTCTGCTGAGAGGGTATTAGGGGAATGTCACAACTGATAACTGGATTTATGGCTAGACCCTTTCCTCTGAGAGCAGGACCTGGA
>NW_008612714.1:0-39042 GCF_000691845.1 Merops nubicus
CACGTATGAACACGCGTGTGCCACGCCTGTTACAGGTATGAAAACCATCTCCCTGAGGAGGTACCTTACCTGCGTCGATGCTGCCCTGGGCACTGTTGGCTCTGGCCAAGGAGAGGCTGCGGTGGCTGGCGTTGCGCAGCTGGGAGAAGGAGGAGGTGGAGTCAATGGTGTTCCTTCGCGTTCCCAGAGCGTTGGTGGGGAACAGGAACTGTGTGTAAGAGACGGTCTGCAAAGAGCCAGAAGAGACAGTTACCCTCAGCCCAGCTCCCCTGTGTGGCGTGCCTCTGGTGCATCCCCACTGGACGTGAGGGAAGCCAAATTAGGGGAGGATTTCCTGGGCAGTCAGTGTATCCGTGCAAAAACAAAGCTTCTGCAAAGATTAATTCTTCAACAAAACCAAACCACAGATAGATACACACACACACACACACACACACACACACACACAAGCTCTAGTGCACTGGGTTTATAAAACCCCACTCAGGGATCAGATTGTGTCAAACTGGGCAGGTTTTTTACAGTGGGCCTCCTCTTGTAGCAGATTCCAGCTCATTCTTTCCTGAAACAGCATCGTCTCTAAGGGTCCCTCAACACAGAGCTGGCAGAGGCAAGTCACAGAATCCTTTAGGTTGGAAGAGACCTCCAAGATCATCAAGTCCAACCATCAAGCCAACACTACTAAGCCCTCTGCTAAAACAGATCAGAATCTGTCAGGGTTGGAAGGGACCACAAGGATCCCCCAGTTCCAACCCCTCTGCCATGAGCAGGGACACCTCCCACTAGATCTTGCAGAGTCTTATTGCTGTCGTGAGCTCCAGTTTACACCAGTGGTTGTGGGAGGTCATTTACTACCTCCCAACGTGGACTAAGTGTCAATTAATAACTCATGACAGATTTCTTTAGAGTGTAACAATTCTCTGCTTATACCCTTGGCCAGGACTAACGTGTGTCTTGCTTCTCATAGGTTTACTTTCCAAAAAATAACATTATATTGAAGGAAAAACTCGATTCTCAGACTCTAGACTGGTTTACAAGGAGGTCAGAACAGCTCTCAAGTAAAAATGTGAGCTTTCATTTATTTTTAAGCAGGCACATTATCCTCAGAACACACAGCCTGGTTAGGTGAGCACACCATGTGTAGGAGCACTGACCTAGGACCTTTAAATCCATCCTTGACAGCAGACTGGGGAAACTGAACCATGAAAAGTAAATCAGGCCTGCAGCAAAAGCTGTTTTCATTTATGATTAAATTTATCTTCCCTTATATATTTGTTTAAAATGGATCATTTTCCCTGACGATTCGTAATTCCTTGTTTGATTCAAAAAATACACTGCTAAGCAAAATGTGTTTTATTTTAAAAAAATTGAAAGCCAACAGATTTACAGCTTGCAACCCTCACTAGAAATTATTTTCAAGCCCCTGACAATATAGTCTGCAGTGATACCTCCACGGGAAAGCTGCATGATTCAACAGTCCTTGACAACACCAGATGTTGCCAGAGGCAAATTTCTTGGAGGAGACAGAGCTGTTTGCATTGACAGCCTGGGCAGCCCTCCTGAATTTCAGCTAAGCTCATTTACAGTTTGTAAATACTGTGCCTAACTACTCTGTCACACCACATGTTATAGTTCAGCCTGTTGTTTGTTAAGCCATTTTTTCCCTTGTTACAAAGGGAGGAGGAACTGAAGCATCCTCACCTTCCCATCTGCTCCAAGCTCCACACCTTCAAGACCAATTATCTCCTTCAGACACACGCTGGCAGAATGGCACTGGCGTCCACCATCCAGCTTCATATCCCTGGGACACAGAAACCAGAGCAGAAAACCAGCTGTTAACACAGACACCTTGTCCACCTTCAACCACCCAGGGCTGGAATAAGGCAGCAGCATTCACCCAAACGTGCTGATGCAAAGCTCAGACCAGACAGCTTCTCCTATGGGCAGCACTTGTGTTCTCTAAAGCACACTACAGAGGCCAGCAGGATTAGCCCAGCTCTCCATCACCTTGGGACCTTCACAAGGACCCACCCAGTTGGCACCTTACACTTGGAGGTCAATAAGCTGCCTGAGATAACCAGGCTGCAGCCCACGCTTTGGCCTCACCATCCAAATGTGTGTGAAGGCAAAAAAGGCTGTGAGGGAATATGTGCTCTGCAAAGGACAGCTGTGTACAACTCCAGAGGATTTCTCTCACAGTATCTCCTGGCTGATTTCTGCTGAACTCCAAGCTTGGGCTTAAAAATCTGTGTGGGAGAGATGCTGAGACACTGAGGCAGGGAGCAGCCCAGTTGCAGGGCTGGGCTCTCCTACTGTAACTCTACACAGCCTGATTCCCTGTCTTCCCCTTCCAATCTGTCACTCATTTTATTTCTCTAAAACATAGCAACTGACAAGTCCCAAATAAATCATGGAAAAATCCAACTGGAAAACATCTTTTCTGTGACAAAGGAAAAGATCATATCAAGTTTCTAACCCTAACAAAGTCCTCTTGGTTTCTGGACTGGGGTTCACTTAGCACAGTGTCACATTATCATTCTTGTTTCCTGGTATAATGTTACTGAGGGGCTGGACAAGTAATGATGTAAAAATAACCTCCTGTCAGAGGCATGGAATCAGCCTCTCCACTCCCGTGCAGGATGTGCTTCAAGCAACTACTCCTCATAGAGATAAATGCCAAGTAGCAACCATTTCAGCAGGTCTTATCTGCAGAACACACAGCTGGAGGAAGCCCCCACAGCCAAAAATGAAACAAAGACCTGAATTACCTGAAGTAATATCAGAACAGTTTAGTTTCCTCCCACTCAACACCTGACGGACACAGAGGATGAAATAATGCTGTTACAATTTGGAAAGCAGTCACAGGGATACTTCTCCACGCGATGGACTGACCAGGGCAGACAGGGCTGTAACTCATGAAGTGGAAATCTGGCACCCTTTGAAGGGTTTTAAACAAATAAAAGAGCAGCTCTGGGGACTGAAAAGAAATCGGTGCTCTGGGAGGAGGGTCAGCTGGCACGTGTGAGCACATGGGAAGGGTTCCTGGGCATTAGCTGAAGATTGATGGAAATTACCAGCTCCATTTCCCCATCTTTCTGTTGTTTCTCAACAAGACTACCCCCAGGACCCTGTGAACAACGCTGCTCTCATTCTCCCTTGATCTTGGAGGTCTTTTCCAACCCAAATGATTGGAAATCATTTTGATTCCCTCATCCTAGGTATTTTGCAAGGGCTTCTTAGGGTCTTCCCCTTCTCTACATATGCTCTGTGTGTCCAGGTAGCCTATGATTGCTTATCTTGTAAGCCAGAGTAACAGAACATTACTGTTTGGAGAGAAACCTGTCCATAAACCAGAACTAAACTCCCTCTCTTGAGGAAAATCAGCACTAAACAACGCACAGTTTCTTATCAGCATATAAATGGAAAGGCTCATCCTAGCTTATACATATATATCCTTCTCTCACTGGTAAAGATCTCAGTGAACACCCAACATCAAATTCCCAGGCCACTCTGCCATATATCCTCTTTGAGTTCCTCATTCCTTAACCCAACAGTGAGCTACTGACGTTTCTGCAGTACAAGCCTTGATTTTTTTTCCTTCTCTCCTGCTACAGATAAAACATTTATGAATGCCTCAGCAAAGTTCTTGCCCAAGGGCTGCCACCCTGTGCTGGACGAGCCCCAGCGCAGCTGTTTCCTCCCCACATGCCCAAAATCCCAAGAGCAACTGGGAAGGACCTGGGGGATGCCTTTGCTCTGTCCTCCAAACGGGTGAGTCCTGCTTGGAGAAGAGTCAGGACAGTTGTTTGGGTACAGCCACAGCAGCAGTGTTGCCAACTACAGCCACCAAGTTCTTCAGGACACATGCCCTCCTGTGGCAGCATGGTCAATGGACCCTGTGGAGCATGAACACAGGGAGGATACATCCTTCCTATTCAAAAAATTCAAGCTTTAATTGTGATTAATTTATTTAGATTGCTGGTGGGACTGAGGAACTGCACAAACCAACACCCAGCAGTACAAGGTGCTTACAAAACGCAGAGTAGGAAAGAAGGTCCTTGCCAAAGAGGCTTTTAAGTGAAGAAAACTGCCTTTCTCCTCTTCCTCACTCTTGATTTTCCCATTTTATTTTCCAGAAGTAGTTTTTAACAAATTTTTCCATGGATCCAAGCAGCCATCGAAAAGCAAAATTCATGGAAACTTAAATTTTACTGCCTTCACTTTATTTGAGCAGTGAAAGCTTGAGGAAATGGGAAGACCAGGGATGACACTGCCTTAGGAGGCAACACCCCAGTTTCTGACAAAGTTTGGGGAGATACCACGATATACAGCAATGTCAAGCTCTACTCCTGCACACCACTTCCAGAAAGCTGAGCAGTGTTACAAACTACACTCAAAAATAGCCATATTGCTTTTGTTATCCAGGACTGTAGAAAAATATGAAGGTTTCTCCACCTAACATTGTTCACAGATCTTGAAACAGCACCAAGTGACCTGGAACCCCAAATTTTTTAGGGGATGGTGAAAAGTTTTACTGAGCAGGTAGCTAAGAATCAAAACCATGGAAATTTTACCATGTCTATTAGGCCCGGATTAAGGGGTTATAAATTGGATGCTAATTACCTTTGAAAGTCTAACATTTCTTTAATGAATCAAATGTTATGCTTTGATGTGATCTACAAAGCCCCATGCAGGACTCCTGCTGGGCACTTGCTCTTTAAATGACAGCAACAGTTGAACACTTTAACCTGTGAATAATTTAGGAGACATTAATTATTAAGTAGACTTCTAGACACATGAAAAAGTCTTCTGCTTATTGCAAAAAGGAATGTGATAATTGTGATTTGGAGATGTAAGCCTGCACGCCTAGTGCTGCCTGATTGTTAAGATTTATTCTAAAAGCAAAGGTGGTACAGGAGCCATCAAGAAAAGACACTGGTTTTACCCATTTTCTACTTATTGTCTCTGTTTCTAGGGACAAGGAGAGCTGTGGAAAAGTTGTGCTGCCAGCAGAGCTCCCACTGCCTGAGACTGCCTGCTTTAATTGATCAAGAGCTTTCAGATCCCAACTGTCATTAATGTTGCTAGAACAACAACTCCAGTGGCAATTTACAGGGAGAGGAGGTGGAAAAACCCCTGGAAAGCTGTCTGTGATGGGCCACTATTCTGTATTTCTCCCCAAACATATTCAGGTGTCAGCACATCAACTCTTGTCCTGGTATTTTGCTCAACACAAAGTTCAAAATTTAGAGCTATTAGCTTCTGGAGTCTCACTGCTTAATTTCCATCTAAGGGAAGAGTGCAACTCACAAAAATGAGCAATGGTGGCTCTGTAGAATTCATACATAAGATGATTAGTTTAGAAATGTCCTGTGACGGGAAAAAAAACCCTGATTTATGTGTCTTTCTGTAAAGCTAATATGCACTTGGGTTGTTTTTTGTTCAGTTTGGGAGAAGTAGGGAAAATGAGTGATGGTAAAGAAAAACAGGACTATTTCAGTCTCCCTATTATTAGCTAAAACCAGATAGCTACTCTTCCCCAGGCCTACCAAAAGATGAATGCTCAGGAAAGGCTCTCAAGATTGATGATTTCATCAGAATTACCTCATGTACAAAAATCTGTTGGGGAAGAAGAGCAAGGAACTGGTACCAAATCTGGAAGATATGAGTATCCTGCTTTGCTGTGTGCTTATTGCTGCTGTCCTCACGGCAATTTAGATGCTCTCCTTGCTCCTGTAAACAGTCATTTTCCACACTCATTGCAACGCTTGTTACCTGACCTGCCAAATTATCAACAGCAGGGTTGTGCTGTAAGAGACAGCCTCACCTAAATGCCTCTTTTTGCCTCATTTTGCAGAGGAATTGCTTGCCCAGTAATGAAGGCTGTTGGGAACGCCTGGCCTAGGGACTCAGCGATCGTTATGACCTGATTTCTATCAAATTCAGGTGATACACTTTGTTTCACCTGGGGTGAGGGCAGGGATAACTTCCTGCTCTCACACCCCTGACCTCAGCAGAGCTCTGGGCAGCCCCCAGCTCAAGGCAGCGTGACCCCGAGTTCCCTCTGGCCGCCGGCTGCAGCGCTGCTGAGGACACAGGGCTGGCTGCCGGACAGGCCGCTGGAGCTCAGGGCCAGGCCAGGCCCGGGCGGCGGCACGGGGGAGAGACAGAGACACGCCGGGGCAGGCAGAGGGGCCGGCTGGTGACACGTGTGAAAACGCCTGACCCACGCATGAACCGCGTGTGACACGTCTGCCACACGTATGAAAACGCGTGTGACACGCCTGCCACACGTATGAACACGCGTGTGACACGTCTGCCACACGTATGAAAACGCGTGTGACACGCCTGCCACACGTATGAACACGCGTGTGACACGTCTGCCACACGTATGAAAACGCGTGTGACACGCCTGCCACACGTATGAACACGCGTGTGACACGTCTGCCACACGTATGAAAACGCGTGTGACACGCCTGCCACACGTATGAACACGCGTGTGACACGTCTGCCACACGTATGAAAACGCGTGTGACACGCCTGCCACACGTATGAACACGCGTGTGACACGTCTGCCACACGTATGAACACGCGTGTGACACGCCTGCCACACGTATGAACACGTGTGTTATGCGCCTGCTACACGCCCGGACATGCCTGCTACATGCATGGACACATGTGCTGCATATATGTAACATGAGCATGTGTGCTGCATGTATGAACATGCATGTTACACATATGAACACGCGTGTTACACGTATGTAACACATATGGACACACGTGTTAAATGTATGCACACGTGTGTTGCACATGTGTCAGTGTCATGTCATGTGCACGTCACTCACCTGTGGCTCCCAGGTCTCACGCCTGCCCCTGAGACCCGGCCCCTGAGGCCCGTTCACTCCGCTGGACACACTCCTGCCAAGGCCGCCGTGCCTGGCGGCTCCGCCCACTGCAGGACGGTTCCCAACACCCCTGCCCCCGGCACTCAGCTCCGCCAGTCACAGCTGCACGCCCCCCTGCCTGGCTCCAACATCCTCAGGGCCCTGCGCCTGCGGGTGGGAGCTGGCTGCAAACACACGCCAGCCTCCTGCAGGGCACCCGAGTTACCCCGACGCCTGCCCCGAGCACTGCCAGGGCTGCACCGGGGAGCTGGAGGAGAAGTGGTGCCTAGGAAAGCTCCACGAGCAAGCAAGCGATGGAGAACGCGTTCCCTTCTTCCTCTGCCTGGAAGTCTGCCTGGCAAAGAATCCTGGGGTGCCAGCGTGGCCTGTAGTACACCAGTGAAGGGTACGAAAGGAGAGGAGAAATAGTTTTTATAAGGCCCAAATCTCTCCCCACCACGCCAGCAAAGGCTGAGGAGTCACTGCTGCGCCTCCTCACCACGGGTTTTGCTCACAAGCTTTAGCCAGACCTGGAGAGTTTATGGCCCTGACCCACACAAATTCCTGCCTCTCAGTAACTCCAACTAGAGACAATGCATCTCACAATGCCAGTCCAGCTTTAATTCTCTCCTTTTTCCTTACACAACAGCACTATAAGCTAAAGCCTCAGGTTTCCATCAGATACAAGGGATGGACACAATTCTGAGGACAGAAAGCTCTACTTTGTAAGCAAGTGTAATCAGAAGTGATTACTTGTTTGACCTCTCTCTCCCCACCATGTCACACTCTGTGCTTCTCACTTCTCCTCAGTGTAACAGCCAGCTAGAGAAAGCAAGTCCTGCAGCATGTGGTGCCCTTCCATGGCCCTATCAAGCACCACCAGATCAGCTTTCTGAGACCACGGCTGGAACAACCTCCCCTCCATCCACCACTGGCAGCCTCTGCACTGCTCTGGAGAACATCTGCCTCCAAAATCCTGCTGCCTGGCTGCTGGGGAGGGGGACCTGGGAAGCCTGTTCCAGGGGACAGCTCCAACTCATCCTCTCGTGGATTTCCCCAGCTCTCCTCCCCACAGCCTCCAGGACAATCACTTAAAACCTCAGTTGAGGGAGTGAGGAGGATTCACTGCAACAATGATTTGTTTCTTTTCATCCATTATTCAGTAGTGTTTGCACTACTAGAAAGATAGGGGACTTTTTTGTTTGTTTGTTTAATCTTGAATTTCTAGCAAAAGGAGCAGGGATGTATTGTTCTGTACTGGTAACCTGCTACCTCCTCACCCCATGCCCTTCTTGCTGCTCAAGCATGGTACAGGACATTACATACTGAAATAATATTGAGGTTTGCAGCTGGGCTTGGTACTGTTGTCATTTAGAAGGTATAACCAGCCATCAGCATTTCAAAATATATTCAGTTTTCAATAAAGAGGCAATTTCCACAGGGCAATGACCATAAATTAATGACAGTGTGCCCAAGAAGAATGAACAAAGCTGTCAGTCTGTCAAGAATTTGTCTGATGTGTCATCCTGGTTTAATTAAGGGAAAAAAATTTCCTGTGAGAGACAGGAGAGCAAGTCAACTCTCCTACAGTGCTGCCTCCTTTCCCTTGAGCATTAAAAACAATCCCCCTTTGTTTTGAATTACTGATGCACGAGCAGCTTGTGGCAAATCACTCTCCAGAATTAAATAGATAGCTGAAAAATAGGAGCCAAATTCATCCTCTAGACGCTGGATATATTCGACTTGATTTCAAACCCACCTCAGTTTATCAAAGGAATACTTCCTGAAAGTTTTGTGCCAAGCTGATGCCCACGACAGGCAACTCTCAGCTCTCCCCTGAGTGGCCACGGTGGCCACTCTTTATTCCTCTGCCCCAGGAACATCAAGCTGCCACCGAGCAGCACTGCCCTTCCCAGCACTGTGCTGCACCTCTGGGGGCACCCAGCAAGCCAAGCAGATGTCTACCAGGCAACCTCTCCTAGCCAGCTTCTTCCACTCCCACAGTTTCAGTGGGAGAGCAAAAAGCTTTCTCAAGTCTTTGGAGAACTGCTTCAATCCAGAACAACTTTTCTATCAGAGGTCTAGTGTCTCAGCACACTGAAGGCAGCTCCATGGATGCTGCTTACCTCAGCTAAGAACCTGTATGGTATGACAGCCAAAATAATGTTTTCACTGACAGAATGATCTGAGCAGTACAACAAAAACCTATTATTGGTTTTTATCATTGGTTTTTAACCTAGACCTATTACATTTAAATCCAAATATTCCTCTGTAGTTCTGGAAATGTAGATACAGTGGCATTATGTTTGTGGGGAACAAGAAAACTAAGCTTATAAACTAGAACTCGTGCTGCCTGGAGTACTTGTTTTGTCAAAGATGAGGGAGGTCAGAAGAAACAATAAACCAGTGCATTTTTCATGGATATTAGGGAGGGGTAGTTTTCTCCAGTTTAATACCACGACACATATAAATAAACTGGAGACTGAGAGCTGCAGTTTTAACTTGGTCACAAGGCAAACATCCCTACGTGCATTTCCCTCTTCTCAGAGCAGATCTGTAAAAGCATCAGCCTCCATCATGCTGTTGTCCATGACCAGGTGTCCATGCAGGCCCAGAAAGACTGTGTAGAACATGGAGAGATATACATACCCGACTTGGGTACAGTCTCGATATGGCAGCACTGAAAATATGCTACAGAAGGATCTTCTGCTGCTGATAAGGACTATTCTAAAATATAAAAGAAAATAAAAGAAATCAAAGACTAAAATTGAAAAATCCCACCACAATTAAGCAAAGCAACAGATGTTACCCTTGAGGAATGACCCTTCTCCACCAAACCAAAGGAGTCCCTTGATTTTCACCTTCCTGTTCCTGAAATAGCCTGATTCATGGATGAAGTCCAAGTTTGCTACTGTCAAACTTTCAGGTCCTTTCACTGTTTGGAGCATTGAGGTCAGTTGAACCAGTCTCAAAACCTCTGCATCACCTGCAAAGTCACTGTGTGGCATTAAATCCAGTCCCTCAGAGCAACCTACCTGTTTTACCACCACACTACTGCCTTCAGCCACCACGCTCTGACATATTATTAAGCAACATCAAAACAACCTCCAGGTCAAGACCCACTTTCCATGAAACTCTGTGGACTGACAAGAGTTACATCACTACAGTTTTGGGAGATGCTGGTTGGCAAGAAGCCAAGAGAAGCCTGAGGGCATAAGATATAAAATGCCAATAAATAACTGATTGTTGATCAACATATCCTCTATTCTTATTACCTTCAGGGCAATGACAATTGTACAACATGTGCTAAAAAAGACCTTTCTTCCCTCTGAAGCTGGCCAACAGGCTGCATCCCCTCTAAGACACAGTGATGGCAATTTGTGCCCTCTTCTAATTTGTTTGGTATTGGAACTTACTGATGTTTTTACCCTCCTAAAAATCTATGCTCCTGTTCCAAATGCTGGCACCTACTGCTGGGCTGGTTGTCAGGGCTACTGCACTTCCCTGCTCTGCTCTCCAGCACTGATTCTTCTGATGTTGTGTGCCACAGATCTGTATGGGAGGTTTTCACCCAAATTTTTCATCATTGGTCAACACTGGGAACACAAACCCTAGGAAGCTGTTTTGTTCTTTACTGTCCCAAAACCACCATAAGCATCTATAAATCTCCTACCAGTTACACTGTTATTAAAACATTCTTTCCTTAGGGGACCAGCTTAGTCACTCTTGGAAAACATTTAGTCCTCAAGAGAGCTGCTGGAAAAGCTTGGAAAAATGCAGAATGATCAATTTTCCTTCTCCTGAATCTCTTCTGTTGCTATTCTGTTCCAGCAATCTTACTTCTTCCTTAATTGCACGCATAAAAGCAAAGTGGTATTTACCCTTTAACAAAGGGGGGTTTCTAATAATAAACATGCACACAGCATTAGGAAGCTCTCCTGCAGCAGATGAAATATGATTTCATTGATTGTCTGAATGCTGTAATGCCTCTTGCCTATGGTAAATACCTCAGGTCCTGTCAGATGGTCTCATGGTGCAGCAGTAAGTTAAAGCACAGAGGGAATATTTCACATTTGAGAAAAGCAATCCACAGGCAAAAAGAAAAAAAAAAAACCCTGGCATATGATTAATTTTGTGCTTGCCACTGCTTATTGCTGAATGGTTGCTACTCACAACAGCTTGCTTGTTCACTGGAAGCCTTGTTTGCTGATGTATGAAACTTGGCACCGATTTCAAGGCTGACATCAGAAAGCATCTTTGAATTTGGAAAGCCAGGGTACCCACTAAGCATATTCCCCCCACTCCCTCTGGTTGTTTCTGGAAACACAGCTCTTCCAACAACACTCTACACCTCCCTAAAAGAAAAAAAAAAACCCTGACTTTTAATACTTAAAGAAAAACAAACTGATGCTTCCATGTCCACAGGCAGAGACAACAGTGGGAAGTTACCACAGCAGACTTGCTGTGTGTATCAGAAGGAATCAGACCAGAAAGGAAACAAACAGCACCAGCTCAGCCTCTGGTATTTTTCAGATTCCTTTCCCTTGGGATCAACATATTGCATCTCTCTCCATAACATGGGGAACCCTCCTTACATAAGGATCTTCTAGACAGAGCAGGAGAGGAGCCCATGGTCTCCTCTGCCAGGCTGGCACAAAACTTCATCTGCAGGGGCTGGTGCAAAACAGCATTAGGAACTGGACTGGAAGAGAAGCAGGGAAGGCAGTGCTCAAAAGCTCATCATGGAGGGTAAACCAGCACTTTGTTTAGAGGTCTGATGATATTAATGGAAAACAAAAACAATTCTGAGGGCCTGCAGTGGTTTACTGGAGCAGAAAGTCCAGAAAGTCACACAGTATTCTTTGAGAAGAAGGGGTGGTGGAAGCCTCTTGCTGCTCAAGAAAATTGAATTACTGTTTCTAGGAGAAAAGCACTTCCCTGGATTTCAACTCTTGAACAATCCTGCACAGCTCTGAATGAGCTCTGTCTGATGACATCAGAAGCAGCCTGAGTCAGAGTGGGATTATGTGCCCTGATTACCACTCTGCCACCTAGATCTGCCTGAAATTACTTCATGAAAAGGTTTTCACTCTCTAATTCTCACATTTCAGCAAGAAGTTGTACTAATTACTATGGCTCAGAGCAACCATTATTTTGCAAGAGAGCTCTGACAATGTGCAGCTGTCTGAGACTAGAAGCTAATCTCCCAATTTCTTCCATGAGTTACATGCTATGAAACTACAAAAACTTACTCAGCACAAAGCTCTCAACAGAATCAGGAATTTACTTGACTTAAAGAAGAATAACATCTCTCTCCTTTAGTGTTTGTCTAGGTTTGATTGTGTCACTCCAAAGGCTGCAATCAGGCAATGGGATACACACCAAATGGACCATACACATGAGGAACACTCCAGTTTCTTTTCTGACTGATGATTTTTGACTACTGGGGCATTGCTGCCCTGCACCCATCTACAAATCCAAAGAAACCAGTTTAACCAGTGCACAGACCCATCGATGGGAAGCTTTACAAGGACCAGCTGATAAGCTGTGGTCTGTCTATAGGTGTTTTTTTCCCCATTGCTAAATAACTGAACTATTTAACCACAGCCAGTCCTGCCTTCCCACTGCACTGCTGAAGGCCAGGCCCAGACCATCATCACTCAGTGCATGTCATCCCTGGAGCTAAAAGGGGAAGAGCTCCCAGTGCCACAGGACAAAGACATTTTTTGTGTCACTTTACAGGTTGAGAGCTGTAAATGGGGGCAGTGAGCAGAGAAAGGAGCCCTGAGCTACTCCCCACACTGCAGTTCTCTTTCCTGGGACACTCAGAGGGACAAGCCAGCAGAACAATTCCTGAGAGCAGCAGCTATTTGAAAGCCTAGCTCTCAAACTCACCACTCAACAATATATTCTGTGCCTATGCCTTCAAAGCTGGGCTCTTATGTGAAAGGCAAGGCTGATGTGCTGTGACACCTCAGGGGTTTCAGAGAGGGCTCAGAGAGTGGCACTGGCACCCTGCACCTTGCAGAGTGATGCTGGCCCTGCCCTTCCCCTGCATCCCAGGGGCTGACTCTGCAGCAGCCAGCTCTGCAGCCACAGTACCTGCCGTTCCTGGTATCGTGCTGCCTCATGTTCTTGATAAAATGAACCTTCTTAAAGTTCTTTGGTCTGGGTGATCCTGAGAGTGTCCGACATCTGAAAAATAAATTAGTTGGGGGGTGAAGGGGGAAGAAAAAAAAAATACAAGCACTCAGTTCCCTGCTGTACAGCCAAGGAGTCTACACAAAGGCAGGAAGGAAAGACGAGACAAATGATTCCAGTCACCCTGTGTTAGGAATCAGCAAGGACAACCAAGACAATGAGTCTGGAAATGCAACAGCACAAATAAAAGAAATTATTTAAAATAAGAAGAAGAAAAGGCACCACAACTCCTCCCTTCATGCAAAAGAATACATAATAAAAAAAAAAAACTCAGCAAAATAAAACTCCCTGTAATCTGCTGTGACAGTTTATCCCAAGCTTTAAGAGGGAAATAAAAATTAAACTCAAACAAAACCTGTTAAATATGTGATTTTCCCCCTCACACCAACACCTACACTTTTCTATCCTCCTCAGCCATTGAGGAAAGTTCTTTCTTGGTTTAATTTTGGAAAGATTTAAAACCTCTCATTTGCAAGGATAATTCCTATCTGCTTTTAACTCTAAACATTAGTTTCCAAATTCCTGACAGCACAGAAAACAACCAAAAATGAAATAAATCACCTCAGGAAAAAAAAAAATTCTTCCTTCATAACATTAATCCTTAAATCTATTTTACATCTGCACAGGCTGTTAAAAATTGCAGTTAGAGAAAGAAATTGCCAGAGGGAGGGGAGATGAGAGAAGCAGCAATATCCTCCCCCCTGCCAGCCTTCTCTCTTCAATCAGCCGAAGCCACAACCACATGAAAGGCTGTGAGAGCTCTCTCTGATTCATCTGGGTGCTGTTTGGTTGGAAGGCACAGCACGGGGTGCAGGCACCAGGGTTAATTCCTCTGCTGGCTGCACAGCCAGGGCTGCTGGACCCCACCTGCTGCACCCCCCGGGGGAGATCAGGGACCTCAAGAGACCTGAAGGGATGAGCATCCTCCACTGGTGCACAGGACCAGCACAGCCCCTACCTGTTGAGCCTCCCCAACCTATTTTTCCCATCCTCTGCCATGCACAGGCAGAGCTCAGCAGTTTTGCAACCTCAAGAGGTCTTTTTGTTGGACTGAAACCCCAGCCCACCAGTCCCCATCACTGTGCCCATCACACTGCACGGGCATTTTTTTTGCCATTCCTTTTCCTCTTCCTCTTTTTCTATTCTTTTTGCCATTTCTGCCTTCCTTGTTGGTAAACTCCTTGAGCTTCCCTCACCTTCTGTTTGCATTTAGATTCCTCACAGGAAAATACCACCTGGAGAGAGCTTCTGCCATCAGTTGTGCAAATGAGCAAGTAGATGCTTTATGTCTTTGGCCACTGGCACGTGTTTGAATCATTTATGAGAATGCTTCATAAGGTGCTGTAAGCATTCAGCAGTAAGCCTGGCAAAAATAATCAAGCCTTGGTAATAGGCCAGTTGGTACAGCCTCTGCTAGCAAATCTTTGCTTCAAGGTGGGGAGAGGCAGCCAATGTGCACGTGGATAAACAAGGCTATAGGCTATGCATCAAACCCAAACCAGCTCAATTACAGGTCCCCAGATAACGAGGCATTCAAAATGAAGCTGCCACCTTGCCAAACAGCTGACCTGGAAGCATACCACACGCTGGTCAGGTTACTGATCAGCCTGCTTCTGAGCTGCTAAGCAGTTGCTCCACTTTCCATCACCCCAGAGGATTGCCTGGTGACTAATTACTGTGGTCTCCAGAGGAGCTGTGGCCTCCTGGGTGCAGAAATAAAACTGCACTGAAGCTGCTGAGATAACAAGGATGAGGACAGATTTATTAGGGAGGCAGCAGGCACGAGCCTACCAGCCAAAACAGAGACAGGAATGCTGGTTACCAAAACAAGATTGCGTGTGCCACAGAAGGAATAATCAAAAGCCATGAAAAGTGGGAATACAAAATGTTACCCTTCAAAAGATCAGAGCAGTGATACTTACTTTTAAAAGTACTATGTAAATTAGAGGCTAGTTGTTGCTGTTAGTGATAAAACTCTGTACTCATCAAATTTGACATTATTTCCTGACATTTTCTTTGAATACTGACTTTTCATTTAATCACCTAGTGCCAAGGAGTGTGTAATTCATGTCCCCTGCTACCTTGCAGAGGGTGTGAGGTTTCTCTTTACTCGCTGTTAAGAACACCTCAATGTGACACCCAACACGTGCAGGGACAGCAAGGCTGGGTGTGTGCCTCACAGAGAGACAACCAGAGAGAGTGGATGGCATCACCTCCTCAGCGGGGCGTTCTCCTCAATGTCCTCCAGAGTCTCCAGAGAAGATCGTTGGGAGATCAGCCGGCGGCTGCAGAGAAAACACAACACAAAAGGTCTCTGTTGGTCAGAAGGCATGAGAAAATCCTCCCAGCTGTTATTTAGCAGAGCTCACAAAGGGCTGTTCACTAGCTGAGCTGCACCTTTGGATAGGAATCCATTTTGTCCTGTTTTGCTTACCCCACTAACTCAATTCCCTACCAACCAGAAGTTTTTGTAGCCAAACTGAAGTTGAAACGTCCCAACACGAGTCCCACGTTTGCTGTGGGTAGCTTGCAAAGCTCTCTGGTAAAATAACACCTACATGGATCCACAGAGTCTGCCTGCCATTCACAGGCAACATTTATATTTGCCCCTTGCCCTTTTTACTAAATAAATGCTGCTTGTTTCTCAGCCATGTCCATCCCATCCCACGTGTGAGGAGTGACTGAAGGGAGATGGAAGATGATGAGCCAGCAGCACTGGGCACAAACCAGCAACTTAAAAGGGAGCTGACCACTCATTTGAGCAGCACAGGTGAGGTCTGGCTGTTCTAAACCAGTGTGCCATGTCTGAGGCAGATCCCTCCTCCATCTCCAGTGGAATGAAGGAAAGAAACTCCAGCACTTGAGGTCTTCTGTCTGTCCTGGCAGGCAGGGAAGAAGCCCTGCTGCAAGGCTGGTTTTAGCAGCAGTGGCTGAGGTGTACAGTACCTTGCCAGGGATTTTATGAGCAAGAACTTAGATGATAAAAGTCCTTGTAGACTACCACTATTTTCCCCCCAATTAGCTTAATATTCTTCCCACCAAGCTGCCTCACTCCCTTGATCTGCAAGTAAAGAGTTTCCAAAATCTCCCTGTGTTATGAGCACCCTCCTCCTTTGGAAGGGGGCTCATTCATTTATTCCTGGGCTGTATTTCCACAAGAAATTGTTTTCCCTCATGCCAGTGTAAGCAGTTTCTAATCCTTCCTGTAATTTCCCAGCCTCTCCAGTTGTGCTGCTACAACTGCTCCTGCAGACATGCTGCAAATCTGATTACCAAAATGTTTTTCAGTGCAGAATAACCCTGAGGTTCAGTCATTCAGTTTACTACGAGCTCAAACACTAGATTTCTATTCCTAACCCCTAGATAACACATCTCAGGACAGTCTGAACGTGTATGTGGCTTTTTGTGTACTTAGAAAATCATTAAAAAAAAAACCCTCAAACAATTTATAGAGCAACTAAGTGTGAAGTGTAATCCTCTTAGGAAAATATGCAAACCTAAATCCCCTCAGGCTTTGTCTGAATGAGAATTTGAGAAGATTTGGTGCAAGATAGATAGGATAGACTTTCAAAAAGCTAAGAAAATATAGAAGTCTTCATTTCAGGGTGTGCAGAACTTGATGGTGCAGGCAAAGAAGTAGAGACCAAGAGCATCAGTCAGGGATACACAGTACAACCTCACCACCTTCTCCAAACTCAATTTATCCAGCTAGTCACCCAGTGAATACCAGTTAGGTGCTTGTACAACACCAGATGCATATTCCAGCTGCTCCTGCAACCCTCCTCATCCCAAATTGCACACTGTCCTCAACTCCACTGCCAATAGCTTGGCAGAGATGGGTTTGAAGATGTTCCATTTGCCACTGGTATTGAGGCAGGCACAGAAATACACCCAACTGCATCCCAGCAGCTCCAGGGCAGCTTTCCACACTGGCCAGCCAGCTCCCTGCTGGCTGTTCAGCCTCCTCTGGCTTCCCTAACTCAGCAGCCAGGGATGCTGCCTCCTGGTTTTGGGTAGCTAACCTCAAAAAGCAGCACAAGCTGGATAGGAATTGCTGCCACCCCTCTTGGCACAGAAGAGCTCAGGCTGGTTTTCACTGGTAGTGATTCTGCAGTATTTTGGGGTCCTGGCACAGCCTCAGCTCCCTGCACAGCCCCAGGAGCACTGCTGGGGTGGATCTGCAGCAGCCCTGCTGAAACCAGCTCAGGCTGACCACCCTCTTCCCACTGAGGGAGCTCAGCCACGAGGAAGTGTGTGCAATTACTCCACTTTATCTTACATCTTCATTTCCAGGCCTAATTAAGATGACCTAAATACCAGTGTTTTATAAGCTTTCCACAGCTGGATGTTATACCCAAAATGCCAACTAATGAACCTACCTGCTGTGAACCAAGTCACATCCTGTGCCACACACACATGAGAGACAGGAATTTTGGAAAAGCAAAGCCTTTGAAAAGGCATTCCAGGGAATACATGAAAAAAAAAACTAGTTTTTCCATTGCCTTCATTAAAAATTAATTGCTTCAATTGGTATTTACAGTTTAAATGAATTTAGCATCTTTCTCCAGGCAAGCAGTCAGGGCTTGTCTATACAACTACTGAAAGGGTTATTTTTCAAGAGCTGATTAATGTGCTATAGTAGCTGGAGTATATCTAGACACTTGCACTGAAATAGCCCAAACTGTTTTCTATCACACCATTATTCTGATGTAAAGCTGGGTTGGTATCTATTTTATAATTAAAAATGTCCTTTTTCAATAGTAATGAAGAGAAAATCCTTCTATGGCTAAGGAAGAGTATCTATATGCACACCAAAATAGCACCACGTGACTCACAGAGGATTCAGGCTTTGGGATAAAGGCTTTAGGGAAATCCAGTTTCAATATAAAACGCTTTAAAATTTGGGCAGAGTAAATTCCAACCAAGACACGATAAAATACGACTGCCCTTAATAACCAAATTAAAGATGTTATAGTAAAAATGTGAATTTCTCCTAATACATGGAGAGCCTTACAAAAATTCCTCCTGGTTTCAGTAGGACACCCTAGGCACACCCAACCCCACCCTCTCTCCCTGCACCCCATGCACACAGAAGAAAGCAGTTTAGCCCTGGGAAGATGATGACCTCCTCATACCACTTCTAGTTTCTTTTAATTTTAAAATCATATTTTCCCTTAAACACCTAAAGGCCTTTGCTTTTTTTTCCCCCCCTGTTCCCTGTGTTACATTTGCCCAGAAATAACCAACACCCAACCATCCAACTCCAAGCCCAGTGCAAAGAAAGAGACTAAAGAGCTGTTGGATGCCCTGGTATTTTAAAGGGCTGTTTTCTAAGACACCCATGACCCTGTTTGCCTACTGGATTTATCTTTGACCAGCTGTCTGCATCTCTGCTGAAGTTTCTTAAAACCTAGAATGCTGTCTCTGCTTCTCCTCTCTAAAGTCAGATTACTATAAACTATCAGGATAAAAAAATAAAGAAATAAACCACCAGGCCAAATAAAAGAAAGCAGATCTGTGAGTAGACTCCAAAAAGATTCACCATAATTAACACATTCATTAGTGGAAAATTATCTTCGCTGTCAATTGCTCCAAAATACTCAGCTCAGTTATGTTAAACATACAAAATCTTAAACCTCATAGACAGGAGATATAAAAAAATGGAGCTGCAATCAGAACACTGGATAAATTCATCCAGGAAGGAAGGAAGCTGATGATAATCCAAGAGATAAGGAAAAATAAATCCATGTGTAATGACTTTCTAGCACAGCTACAAAACCAGGAAGAAAAAGCTGCATTTTAAAGATGCCTAATTTTAGTGAAAGTTTTGGGTGTAGATCCTTCCTGCTTCTGCTGAGATTACAAACCTACAATGGCTAAAGCCAAAAGCGTGGGTGCCACTGGCTGCCAGAATTAAAAGCACCCCTCAGGACAAGCTTCCCCACTTTGGGACAAATCCCAAATCTGAAATCCCTTCAGAGATGCAGCAATCATGGGACACACTGAGTGCTCATCATCTGAACATCTGCCACGTGATGGGGGAACTTGGGAGAGCAAAAACACTTCAGGAGCTGAAATATTTGGTAGTTCACACGCCCACTGGGTCAACTCCTCCCTGGGAAGGTGCCTGAACAAGAGCCACAGGGCAGAAACAGGGTTATTACCTTCTGGGCAAAAGTCATCCTTATTTCCACTGTGCCTTCATCACAAAGATGCATCCTGTGAGAAGGAAGACTAGCCTAGGTGTGTCCACAAGGTGAGCTGAGATAAGCCCTTACAAAACCTGCAGTGATGGGGGATGAGAGCAGGATATCTGTAAGAACACCTCAGGGCCTGCACAGAGCTTTAGGTGCATTTCATTGCAGGTCCCCTCCAGCTGAAATTATTCCATCCCATCCTATTTGCAGACTCACCAGCACACCAGAAGTGAGGAAAGGTGCCAGAGCACTCTGCTCAGCTGGATCTACTGATATTTTATATTATTTGAGCAATTAAAAGTACCTTGTAGTGACAAAGCTGGCCAACAAATTGCAATTTTGAGGGCTGCTTCCAGCCCAGCATTATCAGGAGGCAGCACAAGACTCAGATTTCTCATTTATGTGCTCAGGGAGCTCTCCTGCCTTGGCTTACCTGGCTCAGTGTTCACTGTCCCCACACAGAACCACCAGAGGCAGCAGCTGAGGCAGATGCAAGAGCAGGCAGCCCTCCTAAAGCACAATGATTGCTGTACCAAACAACTCCAGAGATGATTCTTGACGTGTTCAGTCTCTCCCCAGCACACCCAAAAGATCTGCTGCACTCATATTATGCACTGAAGAAGGGAAGGGGTTGTCTGACCTCCTCCTCATGTCACTGGGACCCACTTCAAACGCCTCTTGAGCCCTTGACCTGATCTAATCTATGGTGTATGTAAGAAAACAGATAAAGCAATCATTAATAATATAGCTGCAACCCATCTTTTGGCAGAGGTGATTGACTGGGAACAGGTTCACAGCCCAACCTTATGGGAAGTCTGAAGGATCCCAGTTACCCATCACAAACCAATTGTTAACAGGAACATTAAGCTGCCTATATTCATTTTATATACCCTGTACATTATTTCAGATGGGGTCTATACACAGAGGTGAGGGCAAAAGGTCTGAAAATTACAGCAAAGCCCCAGGAGGGGCAGGTTAAGATCTTCCTCCACCTCCACGGCTCAGCAGAGGCACAGATGGCTTCCACCATCCTGCACTTGATGAGAGACCTCTCTATTGTCAAAAGGCACTGCCCTAAATTTTGCTAACAAAGCATTTTGAAGGGTGCAAGACACCAGTCAACATTTCCAAATCTTCCCAGCAGTCCAAGCTGGCTGCCCAAGGTGCCTGTCTCCAAATGTTTGGGAAGAACAGGAGCAAATCACAACACCAGACCTTAGAACACCTGGCATGGGAACCTGAGCCAATGCAGTGCTCCCAAAAACTGAGGTGCCATGCCCTTAGTCTGAATGATCTCCAGGGTCTGGCTGGAGCAGTGGCTGGGGTTACAACCACAGCCATGCAAAGTACAACCCTAGGCACAGCAACAGATCTTTGGATGCCCAACGCTACGACTACTGATGGAAAAAATTATCCAGCTCTTCTTTAGCCAAGACCCCTTTTTTGGGGAGGTATTTTTTCTTGTTGGTGTTTCATTTGTTTATATGCATGAACTTTTTAGAAGGTTTTAGGAAGAAAAAGCATTAATGCAATGCAAAAATGGGGATATCTGATATTTAAGGCTTTGGTTATTTGTCTGGAACGAATCAATCACGTCACCACTTCCCTAGGGGGAGCTCTGTGGATGTAAGCCAACAAAGATTTTCTGTTTTGCTGATCTTCCCCCCAGTTTTCTCTTCTCAAACTTGCTGCAGTTCCACCAGCAAGCACCCTGGAGAGACAAGGGGCCCAAGACTTTTTTTTCAGGGTTGTGCTACTGCCTAGTCCTGCATCAGCTGGATGATTTTTCTTGGTAACATAAAACAAGGCACTTTGTCATCTGACTCAGGGACAATTTTAAAGCTCTGCAATGAATTGCAATGAACTTGCAGCTCGTTAGCAATGAATTAAGTTGATGAAAGGTCACAAGGAATCAAGGACAATTTTTACAGAGCATCTCCAGGCAGTTTTTCCAAGCCATCAGCTCCTTTTTCCTAAGCAAGGAGCACATCTTGCAGTCTTTAGAAAGCTAACTGTCTGTTTCCCCATAAAATACCCCAAAGTATTGCTTAATGAAACACATCAAGAGTCCTTCTCATGCTCAGGGAGCAGGTTTCAGGATTCTGCTCACACATTTTCCTTGAGGCTGCTTTGATGTAATAACAGGGGAGAGAAATTTTTCAGGGCTTAGAGATTAATCAGCCAGAGCAAGGATGTGGGTTAGGACTGCCAGAAGTACACTCCTCTGGGACACTATCCACAGCTCAGCTTACCACAGATGAAATGAAACACACTCTGGGAATGCAAATGAATCAGGATGTCACAAAAAGTAATTCAATTTGGACCAGCAGGGCTTTAAATTTCCTTAGTTACCTACAAGATCTTTATTTAATGGAAACCTAGCACAATACCTAGTACAATCATTGATCTGGACTTCATTTTAGGGCTATTTTTAAAGGAATAGGCTTTGTAACATACTCCAACAGGCCTTCACAGCATGTCTATTATTATATATATGTATATCTAAGCACTTGCACACTTACACTTGCTCTGTAACAGATTTGCAGAGCAGTAGGATCTTTCCTACACATAAAAACAAGGGTAAGATTTTTATTCACCAAGGAGGAAGAGATAAGTGCAACAAGACAGCTAATTAGTCATTCTCCACTTCAATCAATAACCACAGAAAGAGCTTGGTTTTTAACTGCAGGCATTGTCTCACACCAAACAATCTGCAGATAAGAAAAATAAGTTCTCTTCCTAAAGGCACAGAAGTATTTGGATATAAAAGATGAAACAGCATTAGGGATGCTTTAACATTCTTCCCTTCCTTAGCCACTAGAGGATGTCCACTAGGACACACTGCTAATATATAACTTTATTATCCAGGCTGACAAATCTTGCCCAGTCTGCTGTTTTGGTACTACAGAGTACAAGCCATTAATAGCTGCCTGCCTCATTCAAATGAAACAAGACAATTATCAGCTGTAACTCCCACAATTAATACGACTGCTGCCAGCCCTTTCAGCAGAGTTGGATCTTTTATAGCTTAGTTGAAGTCTTTGGGGAATGTGTTTTTAGAACATTTGACCTGCTGTAAACAGAATTATCATACAAAATTCCATTTACTGTGCTGACCAGGAAGCACTTTCTATCAGCATTTTGGCATGAACAGGCAAGGGAATTTGACTGCAGCAGCTAGAGGGGACCATGCTCATCACCAGCAGCATTTCTGCTGCTCTCCAGCTGAGCCCAGGGCAATTTTCTGAAGAGGCACAAGGCTCATGCTAACCTCTGAGCTTGGGGTACATCCCCTTCAAGCTTGGGGTACACCCTCTTTGACACTGCTTGCTTGTTTCAGCTGATTTTATCTTCTCCTGTACTTCTCTGCTCCTTGCTCCCCTCCAAGACTGAGCAAATGCCTCCTAAGAGTCCAGGCTAATGGAGCTGTCACAGATTCAGCTAGTGGAGCTGGCAAACACATTCTGTGTGGTTATGACCCTTTACTGGTACCAAAAATGACATCTATGTCACAGACACCTACTTCAAAAGAACATCACTTTTAATACACAACAATGGGCTTGGGCCAGGGGTAAACAAACAGTTAAAGAGATGCCAACCCACACTATCCTGATTTCTGTCCAAGATGGGTATGAGGCTTTAAAAAGTGAATCCCATGAAGACTTGTCAAACTCTGGCACCTTACATGCAGAAGAGCCCCCAGCTGGAGGCTTGGTGTGCAGGGAAACTGTCCTCGTGGGCAACTGAACCTCCACACACCTACAGCACATCCTGACAGCAAAATAAGGGTCAATGAAGTAAAGGTCAGCCCCACATAGACCTCCTGCAAACTATGGCTTCATCATTTGTTTAAACCAGCCTCATTTATGCTAATAAAGTTATGCTGTGACCAAAAGCCACATCTACCCACCCCCTGCATCATGCCAGCAGAAGGGCTCCTGCAGGCAGCCAAAGGAATTGATCCTGGTTAACAAGCACTCAAGTGAAAAAACCCAATTAGTGATCAGCTTTTACTCTGCCTTGTGAGGGAGGAAGAGACCTGCTGTCAAAGGGATCAGCCCCAAACCATCCTCAAATTGCAGCAACAGACTTGACATTCCTGCATCCCTGGAGGCTGCTCCCACAGCTCCTGTGTTCCCCAAAACCTTTCTGCACACAGCTACAGGTCCCACCTCCAACTCAGTGACTTAGCAGGCACCTAAACAGTCACAGGGAGCAGGTTTAGGCTGGACAACTTCAAGCTCAACAGATACAGACATCAAACAGGAACACTGACCAGATTCAGTCTCTGGGTACCCAACAGCCCTGATGCTTTTTGGGTTGATGCAAAAGAAAGCAAGAAACACAACAGCAGCAAAATGACAACCTAGTAATCTTTTTTTACTGGTTCAGATGTTCTTTTTTTTTCCCCCTTGGTGTTTAAAAACTGCCTGACAGAACCTAAGTGACTCTCAAGAGGTTGATGGAATCCTGCTGCAGCAATGGATGGAGAAGACCAATTCCTGATGATAACAGAAAGCAAATGTTGTTTCCAAGACAAACTATTTTACTTCTGATAAACACTTGATAAAGTGTATGAATTATTTTTTTAAAATATAGGAGAAATTGATGAACCTAAAGCAAGGCAACTGCTATTGCAGACTGACATGAGTCCATACAGAACAACTGCACATCCACAGAAACAATCAAATTCACTATGTTAATACACTGACCCATTCCAGACTGTATTTTAGGCAACTTATTCCCACATCACTCCGATGTTCCATTGAATTTTGCTAAGACAGGGTGGCTGTGAGAAATGAGCCAGCACTGCAGTTCAATCAATTATTCCCTTTCAATTCAAGAACCATGCATATCCAGACTGCTTAATTTCTCCCCTACATCTGCATTTGCACATCTTTCTTCTCTGCAGAGCTTTCAAAAGCTCAAGTTTTAATGAGCGGACTATTTTTGATCCTAATTTTCCAAGCTGCAGTAAAGCTGCTTCATGACCTAATCTGATGGCAAATGGACCATCATTATAGGCTGGTTTTAAGCCAGTTATACAATAACCAGGCACAATGTTTCTGATTTTTAATCACTGATACACCAAGTGCCCTGTGCCCAATTAGAGCTCTCTGTCTGCAAACATCCTTTGAGCTGAGGGCAGCCAATGCCTGTTTGGGGTGAATAAAACACACTGCAGAGCAGCAACCTGGCTGCAGAGCTGCCTGACCTGCTTTGCCTTATTCTCAGCTTGAGTTCTGCCAACAGAAAGGAGCTGGCCAAAAATAACAGACAACACAACTCTTAAGGGCAATATCTTCAGGCTGAAAACACCAAGCAGCTCCATCAGGAATACAGACTGCCAGCACTGGAGGCTGGAGGATTCTGGTAGTTGTTGGGTGCAGATGTTTGACTCAATGGCATAAAAAAACCCAAACCTGTTTGCATTTTAGCCACTATCCTCAGGAAAATCAAAATACCTCTTATTTCATGAGGTGAGGAACAAAGCAGTTTGATTTGCCTGAAGCCAATGCTCCACTTTTTTATTATTACTACTATATCATACACAGAACACCAGGAAAATCAAAATACCTCTTGTTTTGTGAAGCGAGGAACAAAGCAGTTTGATTTGCCTGAAGCCAATGCTCCACTTTTTTATTATTACTACTATATCATACACAGAACACCCATCCTCAGAAAAAAAAACCCTTTTCCCACTGTTTGAACACGTCAACCTCCTGAGGAATTTTGCTTCCTGTAAAAAAAAAAAGCTCAGTTTCCTCTGGTTTGGCTTAAGAGCATTAAAGGTGGTGTTTCCACCAGGCAGATGGAAACTCTGGCTTGCCCACAGCTTCCCCCCTCCTCCCCACATTTCACAGTTCACTGTTGTGACCACAAGAAAGGTGAAAACCGCTGCTAAAACTTTAATCCTCCCTCCAAAATTGTAATCTTTATATAGCAAATATAATGAGCTTTCTCACTGACATCCTGCAACTAAGTTTAACAGGATTGCATAAGCAAAGTTGTGCTTAAATCCACCGAAAATGCAACCCAATTCCCCCAGCGTCTGCACTGGGGGTAATTAATGACAGATTTCATTAATATTCACTTATCCCACTTTTTTTTTGGGTTGTAGGCTTGTGCCCCACTAACACAAACACAGCAGAGAAGAAATCACTTCCATCCAAGGAGCTCCATTAAGCATCACAGGTAACATAAGCAGCATGGCCCTGCTCTTGTCTATCCTCTATCACCCCTTGGTTTTACTCTCTTTTCAGCAGCTACTTCCAGGCTGGAACCACAGGAGGAGCAGGAGGTCTTTTGCCACTGCTGTTAAGCAACAGTGGAGCATGGGAAAGGAAAATAAAATCATTTCAAAGTATTTTGCAAAGTGGTTCAAACCCTTGGAGGTGATGAAGTTTCCCTCTTGTCCTTTTGGCCCCTACATGAGGCTGTAAAAAAAATCTGATGCATCATTAAACCAACATATTTATCCTGTATTACCTTGTACTGCCTGAGCTGTCCTACCCATTTATAAGGCATCACTTTGAATTTAGTTCCCTTGGTTATTTGTTGCAGGCACTTGAAAGAAAGAGTGAGGGGACCAACTTGGTGGTCACCTGAACAACCTGCTCCGTTTCCTTTGTGGGCAGCGTGTGTGTTGCTCACACATCCCCAAAATGCAAGTTCTCCTGCTAAAGGATGGCATTTTCTGAGCAGCTCAGAGCACTGACTCTGAAACACCACATTATCTATCCTATTCTTAGATGAGAACAGTCAAGAAAGACTTTTTTTCCATCAGGGAAATTGCAGTTTCCCAAGGCAGCACAAAGGCTGCCAGCCTCTTCGGAGCCACGCTGCTGCTGGCTCTGCACTTGGGGAGGACACCAGAGAAATCACACCAGGTTGTATCCCCCACCCAGCCTCCCAGCCCACCCCTCACTGCAAAACAAGCCTGGAACCCAAATCTCCACAGCATTTTGCCATTCTCCCAGCAATGGGAAAGGGATGAGGAAGTGAAGAGTGGGAGGAAGAAGTAAATGGCTCTTTCCCCCTCCCAACCTTGTATTTACTCTGAGAGCCTTGCTCTCCTCTTTACATACACTTTCTCTTGCAGCTTTCCCACCTCATCCCTGCCAGGTTTGCTGGGAAGCTGGAGCACTGGAGCAGCAGCTTTCACTGGGCTGCAGAGTCCTGCCTAGAGATGAGTTTCACCCCGAGTCTTTCTTATTTTTAATTCCTATTTGAAGCCCAGTGAACTACTCCAGAGCATAACCAAGTGCCTGTTAAGCTTTCCACAAAACCAAGCCTTTAATGCTAAAAATATTTCTCTTGATCTCTGGAAGAAACTCATTCTACCCTTTGACTGGAGGGGAAAATTATGTGACACACCAAGAAGGAAACTCAGTAATACCAACCCCCCAAGCTCCTACAGCCACTGAACCTGTCCACCTCCACAGGGACTGTGGCATCACCCAATTTCATGAATACTCAGGAGGAGAGATGATGTCATTTCAATTCACAGCCTACAACAGAGAGAAATTCTTACAAATAAGGGTCACAAATACCAGGGGCAGCTCTGCACCCCATCCCAACACGATGCACTGCAACAGTTCTGCAGCATCAGTTCTGATTTCCAAGGAACTTCTGCTGTTGCCAGTAATTCTGTCATTGTCAGAAATCATTAAGTCATCCAAATGCAGGTATTTTAATTAAACACCTCATGGCTGGCTTTAAGACAGGATTATGGGCAGCAGCCAGCCCTGCAGCCACCACAACCCAAGCGCGTGGCACCCACCACAACCCAAGCGAGTGGCTGCTG
The DNA here is from genome assembly GCF_000691845.1 of Merops nubicus. Lineage (NCBI taxonomy): Eukaryota > Metazoa > Chordata > Aves > Coraciiformes > Meropidae > Merops > Merops nubicus. Next base: position 27,087 of record NW_008612714.1, read on the forward strand.
CTGGGACTTGTTGCAGCAAGAGCCAGTGATGAGCTGCTCGCAGGCACCACCCCTGCTGTGACCACAAAACACCCCCATGAAACTGGTGTTCTGCACAACAGGGCACTTCTGAAACAGCCCCAGGCTGAATCTGAGCACCTCAGGGGGGCAGGAGGTGACACCCTGTCTCCTGGCACCTTAGCAACCTGGCAAGGATGGAGTGTGCCCCAGAGCACCCAGCTTGTCTTGTTGAGAGGTGCCACGGGGGCACACCCACAGGGGAAAAGCATTTTCCAAACAGGAGGCAACTGCCTTGCAGAAAAATAAATATAATAATAAAAATAGAAAAACAGAAGTCCCTCCTGACTGAATGTCTCAGAGAAGAGGACAAAGGGTGTGCCCCCACATCCAGACCCTTCCCACAAATACCACTGGAGAGGTGAGGGTATGAGAACACCCGTGGCTCCACTTGTATTTCTCCACAGCTCCTCCTGTAAACTCAGGAACCACGCTGCTGATGGGCAGAGGTGGTTGGCTTGCTCTCCAGTTTCACATCTACCTTGCCCTGGCTCGTGTTGGAGATGTCAGCACAGAGACATCTCACCACAGACCCACTTCTGGGGGACACGGAGGTGCCTGAGCTGCCCCAGCCCCCCTGCACTGTACCCACATCTGCCTCAGAAGCTGCATCCTCCCACGACAGGCAGTGCCAGGGCAGACCCTAAAAGCAACGTTGTGATGGGAGACACTTGTTGCTACTTCCACAGCAGTATTTGGCATTTTTTGGAGTCTTATTTCCACACAAATCTATGCAAGGACCCTACACGTGCATCCACCAGTAGTCACTGCTGATCCTTCCAAAGCAGAAGGCACAAGAGACCTGTGGCTGTGTTCTCTGTTTAAACTACACATCCAAAGCTAAAACATTAAAAATTTATTCAATTTTGCTTTCTGGTATATAGGTCTGTAACTCTTCATCTTCTAAAATCTTTCTTTGTTCTTGAAAGTTAGGAATTTTGTCAAAAAGACAGACTACAAGGAGATCAGACTGAACATCTCCACGTCATCCCAACAGCCCAGGAACTTTATAAAGCCTCTGTCATGCCTTGCAAGGCTTTGAAGCTGCAGCAGTGGCACAATTTCCTCTGTGGCAAAGATGGAGAGAACACACAGGACTCTTTTGGGGATCATGTGCTTCAGAAATGTTGTTAGTGCTTCCAATCGTCATGAAAAAAACATACTAAAAATCTTAAAAGCCACATCTCAGTGTCTGTTATTTGCTCCTCCACTGCCCAAGCCTGGAGTGTGATGTGTGTGCATGTGTTACCTCCCAAACATGGGTTCTGCTGAAGGCACTTGCCTATGTACAAAGAAAATACAAAAGTTTCAGCCCCTGAAAGCAGAGTCAGTGGATGTGTCTCTGCTGCTCCATTCAACCTGCAAAGCTACAGACTTCTGAAAGCTGAAAAAAAATACATAGGGGGTTATAGGAGAGCAGAGTCAGACCTGTGTGCTGCCTTAAACCAGTGGCTGCTTCAGTTTATTTCAGGTTGTGAAATAAACTCTTGGAATTGTGAGCATATTTGCTTCAGTCAGCCTCTGCTTTGCGGCCAGTAATCCCTTTAACTGCCCCAAATCCCCCAGAGGTGCCTGCAGGCAGAAAAGCCCCTGCTCTGTAAGCAACATCAGAGAGACAACAGAAAACTTAAACAGAAAATCAGCTACATTTTGACAGCAGCTCATCAGGTCTCCTCAGAATGCTGAGCACATAAAGGGGAATAGAAAGCGTGAAATGCCTTGAAAAAAATCAGATTTTGCCACCAGTGATAAAAATCAGCTTTTGTCACAGACTTCACTGGTTTAATACCCAGTGTTCTCCCAGGCTGAGTAAGAATTCAGCTTTTAACATCCCAAGAGCTAACTGCACACTTTCCTCCACAGAAACATCCCAAAGGTGACCACTGAAAGCCCATTCTCTCCAAGATTTTAAAACATACCAGACTAATAACTGGGAAAAAAAAGTCACTTCTACCAGTAATTGGATCTGATCCTGCAGAAACTCATGCACTTTGATGTTCTTAATGAAGGTACTAATTGCATGACTAATGATGCACTTTAGCAGGAACCTCAGCTGATGGGGAGCAAGACTGAACATTCCTCCTCCCAGGCTGTGCAGGATCAGGCTCAATTTTAATACACCCCTTCATCAATGACAAAAACTGATTTAGAAATACTTGTTTCAAATTAGTCACCTCTTTCAAAAGATGTGACTAAATATAACACAAGGAAGATTTAAATTAGAACAGCCTTGGGTGGGTGTGAAAACACACCAAAATCTACCTTTTAAAAATGATTAAGACCTATTTAGATGGCACAGACATTAAACACAGACCTAACAACTCCAATATGGATTTGAAATTAATGGCTAAGCTTTTAATATCACACATCTGGGATCATCTGGCTTGTGTGTCTGCACATCCAGCATCACAGCCCCAAGCTGAATAAACACAGAGGAGATTCTTGTTTGCTGGTAAAGCTTCTTGCACTAAAGAACTGAAAGCAGGGCAAAAGGCCCATCCAGAAACGTGTCACAAAACACTTCATCACACACCTAGAAGCTTTGTTGTGAAAGGAAAGGGGGAAAAAAAAAGGATTTTGATCAATATTGCCTAATGTTATTATGTATACACAACAATTTTCCATTTAGAATCCTCTACCTGTGAAGAGGTCTCCAGGGATGGGGCATCTCATCCTCTCTGAGCAACCTGTTCCAGGGTCCTCCCCAAGACAATACAATTTATTAGCTGTAAGTACACATCTCTTCCTTGAGGCTTTAAGTAGGAGCTCAGGGTTTCCTGAGTATACACTTTTATAGCATATTTTTGGCAACTTAAAGCTTTCCAAACTATCAGCCAGGACTGGGTGTGCACAGAAAACAGTATCCTGATGACACTACTGTATGAAGACAACTGTTTATCCCCTTTTTAAACTTGCTTCTGCACAAAAACTCCTGTGTATTTATATTAGAACCAGTACAGAGAAACAGCCCCTAGGACTGAGTGTTTCCCCTTCCCAATTCCTTCCCTTGTTGGTTTGGTTTTTTTAATATCTGAATTAATTTTGCACCTCACCACAATAAGGTTTTAAGGGGAAAAAAAAAATCTGAATAGAACCACTGCAGTTCTAGGCAGGAAAAAACTGTTTTAACAACAGGGAAAACTCATCCCTGCAGCTCAAAAAGAACCAATACAGGTATCAGTGCAGAACAAACATCCTTGCTGGTATTAATAAGGACAAATATAATGTGGACATAGAGCTATTGTTTGAAATAAAGAACAACCAAAGCCTTCACAGGGACAGCTCCAGCAAAATTTTTCCTTATTGCTTCCACTGAAAAGTGAAATTAACTCTATTTTGTATAATATTGGTTTTCATTCTTTTAATTAAACAAACAAACCCCACTCCACAGACCTCACAGACACAAACCACGACTTCATGCTCACCAACTGCCACCAGCATGTGATAAGGAATTTTGAAATTTTGGTTTTCCTGTTTCACCTTGTCCTCCCAACAGCTAGGAAAGATGTCTGTTAATGGGCACAACTGTAATTTAAAAAGAAACCTGTTTTCACAGAGTCCACCACGTGATGCAATGAAGATTTGGACTGCCATGTGGTCCTCAGCACCGAGCTCCTGGCTGTACCAACCCCCCGTGCTGCAAATTCTCCAGGTTCCAAGGATTTATAGCACTGCTGGTTCTTGTTTAGCTTTGTTTCAGCACAGGAGATGTTTAAACAGCTTGTGAAAAACAAGGAAGAGTGCAGCCCAGTGGGAACAACCACCACCCTGCAGCATGGCATGGGCACATCATGTGAAGAGCTGGCCAAGCCTCTGAGATGTCTTTTCATTCTTTTTTTTCCTGCTTCTTAGGGCCCCCATCCCTCCACAGGCTCAGATGCAAAGGATTAGTAGTGCTGTGCCCTACATTGCTTTTAAAAGTGGTATTTCAGGATTTATAAAGAGCACTTCTGTCCATTTCTATCAATGTGCCAGCACAAATCAAGCTCTCTGACACACTGATTAAACCAGGGATGTGCTGCTGACTTCAATAAAAACAGAGCCATGATTACAGTCCACAATTTACTACCTGTTACCCCCAAAAAAGCCATGGAAGTATACAAATGGGAGCAAACTGGGGCAGTGTGGCAAGCAAAACTTGTGAAAACCCATGAAGGAAAAGCACACGTTGTTTTTTCCAAGTGGGATTTTCAAAGGATCTCAGAGAGTTCCTCAAAATTCATGGTTCAGAGGCTCCTTCAAAAAATTCCAGCTTGAATTGCTAGACTGCTCTGCTCTTGAGCTGGAAAACCACAAGAAATCTAGTTCAGAGCAAACACTGCAGAAGTCAAGTCAAGTCTTCATCACCAAAGTCTTGGGGAAGTGGGTGTGAGGGTCAAGGGCCTCTCAAAAGCTGCATTGCTTCTAACCTATGTAAATGACACACACACAACAAACCTAGACAGGACCATGCTGAATGGGAGTGAATTCCACTCACAACACACCCTCATGTGCTGCACAAGGCAGTTTGGGGCTGGTGATAAGGAAGAGCACCAGCATTTTATACAGCACTGAGCACAGCATTGGTACAACACCACAAAAAAAAGGAATCCTCACACCTCCTGCAAGGCTACAGCCTTCCAGCAGAGGGAAGCTGGCAAATTCACTGCAAGAAAAACCCCATTTCTGTTCACATCACCCATTCATCCTCCACACAGAGCATGACCGCAACAGAAACCACCACCTTCAAAGTGCCTCTTTAAGGGTGCTGCCAAATTCACACAATTTGCCTGTTTTACTCTTAAATGCATTTGCCTTTTTTACTTTTAAATGCATGTGCTCAAACTCTTCTCCCTGTTACACCCCAGCCCCACCTTTGACTTGAATAGCCTTAGATCAATAAGGAAACTACTGAACAAACAAGAAATTGGTTTTTATAATAATGTCTTTAAAACAAACAGAAGCCAAAAAAAAACCTTGGACAATGAAGTCTGCTCCTTAAAACCAACATGCACAGACATCTGCTGTCTGCAAGGTTGCTCCTGAGTTCTGCTCTACCTGGAGTGTCTTCTAAAATAGAAAAGCAAGTCATGCCCCTGGAAAAAATAGAGATTTCACCAATAAATCCCAAAGGTCACGATGGAGGTACTTGACAGTGGCACTTTGTGTTCTGCTGTGAATAATTCTGCCTTTTTAAGCAACCACCTCTTAGCTGCCACTTCTTCTGGATTGGCTTATGCTAAAAGAGAATTTTACAAAACAGTGAACACCACCAAGACATGCAATGGGTTAAAGGTGGGAAATTATACCTTATGCTAAAAGAGAATTTTACAGAATTTTACAGAACAGTGAACACCACCAAGATATGCAATGGGTTAAAGGTGGGAAATTATGTGCACTCCACTTTAGAAAATGTGATTACCCCTTGGTGTTTTGAAGACCATGCTTCCAACTCCATGAACAGCAGACAGTGAGGTTTCCACACCCTTCTACAGCTTTCTAACCTGCACAACTCTCCTGCCCAAGTGGTTAAACCACACTTTGCACTGTAGCATCTGAAAGTTGCTTTTCCTCCCTTCCTGTTACCCAAAAAACAGCATTTTCCAGTCAGAAATGACAGCGTTCACCTCCTGGGGCTCCACACCCTGCCCAAAGCCCAGAGAGAGGGCAAAGCAAGCTGCAGAGCTTCACCTCTCCCTGCTCCCTGCTCCAGCTTAATGCCACCTTACACATTTCCCCAGTTACACAAAATCAGGTGAATTTAGCTTTGTTTCTTGGCAGAATTGATGCTTCTTTTGAATGCCTTTAGCCATAAACTGATGTGCCTTTTTCTGATTTGCCTTGACAGCATGTAGATTTGAAAACCTAATCATATTTATCTTCATAATATCATTATCTGTAGAAGCACCAAAATGCAATCTCTTGTGGTCTGAAAAATGGTCATAAATAAAGCTAGCTAGCTTCCTATTTTTTTATATCACTAATATTATACAGTAAAATCCCTGCTGTGGCAAAGATTGACTTACTAGCATAACTTCACACACTGGTGCTTGATTTAAGTGAGTAATTTTATACAACTGCTTGCCAAGAGCACATCCTTGTCCTTTATATATTTAAGAAACACTTCCAGAAGGGAGAACAGCCTCTGCTTCACTTTTCATTCACTTCTAAATTTTCCACAGAAGAATCTTCCCTGAGCAAGAACTCTGAAACATAGCTGCTGAGAGCAGGGCTGGCTTTGAAGTGCATCACCAGAACAGAAAATACAGGACAGGGAAGCAGTCACTACAAATTTAACACAGTAACCCCTCTAATGGAATCTCACAGTCCCTTAAATATATTTTCTAGGAATAATGGTACTTACAGCAAACTGGGAAGGGGTTTTTTAGCTGGGTTATGGGAAGAGCCAGCTCTGTGTGCTGCTGCACTGCTAAGCCTGGTATCCCATTACAGCCCCAACAGCAATTCTGGGTGTAAACGTGTGTCTGTCAGAAAGGGCTGATTACATCCTTGGAGGCATTAGCATACACCCAGGGGTAGGTTTTGTGGCTATTTACATGGCTCCAATAAAATCTCATTTCCCTTATTATTATTATGGTGTCTATTGAACTTTCAAGGTGCAGAAATCCCAAGATGTAGAACCAACCATTGCCATTTTCAGGTTAAGTAATGAAGCTGAGCCTTTATGTTTGTGTAGTGGAGATCCTGACTTACAGACAATGAAGAGCTGAAATCAGGGGAACAAAACCAAATAAAAATAAAATTAAAAATTGCTTCTGCTTCTTGTCTTCACCTACTATCACACTCAACACTCTACAGGGCCTCTGGACAGCCTGCCTGAGATTTACTTCTTTGAAAGGAAGCCACAGAATTCCTAGAGAGCTGGGTTTTTCTCCTCTCACACAGCACACTTGGGAGTCTCCTGGTTGTGTTTTAGCTGTTTTGAACTCTCCCAACCTAAGCTATACCCTCCAGCAGAAGAGTTCTCAAAGCCATAATAACCACCTATAAAAGCCTACTACCTACCCAAAAGCTGTCAGCAAACGATGGTGGTAGATAGACAGGATAATGACAGCTCCAGCTATGCTTTTGAGATGGTCTGGAGGTCTGCTGACTCACATGGTTGCTACTCATCTTCATCATTCCAAGATGTGTGCAGCAGCATTGTGGAGAAAGCTCCACAGCAGGCAAAATCCAGTCATGGAAACACACTGACCAACCACACCAGCAAAGCTGCTGCTACCATCCATTCCTCCACTCTCCTGATGCTGAGGGGTCACCACCTGCCAGCTAAGCACCTGAGCAGCAGAACCACAGGACTTCCTGAGGCAGGGCTGGCCCTAGGGAGGCTTGGACTGGTGGCCAATGAAGGCAGCCAAGGCAAACACAACTTCTCACGTGTTATCAGTCGCCTCACTCCAAAACTTGCTGAGTCCTGAGGTTTTAGCAGAGGCAGTTCCCTCTTGGCAGCTGGCCCTCTGTGAAGGTGTCTAATGAATTTCCTACAAGTTGTGAATGCTACGTGGTGTCCCAGCTCCTCTTCAGAACTGCCAGCAAAGGGTTTTTTCCCTTGTCTGATAAATGCTCTCTTTTTCTCATCTGATGAACGCTCGCCAAGTCGCGCAACAAAAGCTTAAAATATTCAACAACAAAATTCTGTGGGGTTTTTTTTTGAAAGCTTGTGTACTAAGGGAAAAATACTGATGCATCTCTGCTGTCCATCTGCCTCTGCATTGTTGTATTGCAGTGACTTCTGAACCACCAGTCAACCTCAGCTAACACCTAGAAGATAACATTTCCACAGGTTTCAGGGAAACAACAGAGGCTCAAGTCTGTGATCTGGTCTCAGCAGAGACCAGTGGTGATGGATGCTGCTCAGTGTGGGTGTGGAACTGGCTATGCCCAGCTCAAAACCCACCAACAGTCAGTGCCTGCACAGCTCAAAGAGAGCTCAGTGTCCCTCCCAGGACTCATGGAGCAGCTTCCAAGCTGTGTGCATGTGGACTGCAAACACCTTTTTGGGGAGCAACCAACTTCTGTCCCTGCAGTACTGGAAAGGGACAGTGAGGGACCTGCCCCAAGAGACACAGCAGGATCTGGTACAACCAGTGGAACAGCTCTTGGGACTCAACCCTGTTGTTGAACATCTCTGCAGGGTGGCACAAGAAAGCCATTTAACCTCCTCATGTGACAACTGAAGCTGTCCCCTTGTCTGGAGACAGCAACACCAGTGGCACAGAGGTCACACACCTATGAAAAGACTCAGCTCAGCACAGGCACTTCCCATTCACTCCTCAGACCATTAAATTGTTGCTTTCAGGCTACTCTTGTACACATCACTCTGAACCTTGGGCAGCCTGAAGGGCTTTAGGTTCAGTGAATAGCAGTGTCCATCATGCACAAAAGGTCTGACATGCCTCCAGTCACTCACAGGTCAGCTCCTGGTGCTAGGATGACCCCCAGGGTGGATGGTGTTCCCAGGTCTTTGTTGTGCTCCTTGTTCAGCACTCTGCCTGCAAGCCCCTTGTTTCTTAGAGACTTCTTTTGTCTCCACCATGCTCAGTTTGGAGGCATCTTCTGTGGTGAGCCGAGCCTGGGCTGCCTGCCCATCCGAGGCTGTTGAGGAGCGGGCTCTGACCCTCCAACCCTCAGCCCCAAAACTAAACAGTGGGATTCAGCTCCTCAGCACCATCCTGAGGGCCTCCTCCAGCACACACAACCCACTGCACTTGGAGAGCCTTACAAAAGCCAGGCACACCAACCATCCCAGCACCCCACTTCCCTGGCACCCCTCCAGAAGAGGAACACCGAGGCCACAGGCAGCTCTGTGTTTTCTCTGCAGAAACAAACAATCTTCACAAGCTTTACTCATCATAAATTAATTTTAGAATTACTCAGGAAATTAGATTTTTTTTTTCTGCTAGGTCAATAAATTCTGGAGATAAATTTATTTGGCCCACAATAGTATCCATGTCCTTCGAGTGGACCTCGGCGATTACTCAGCAGATATTCCTCTCTGCTTCCTCCCCAGCACCAGCTGCTCCCAGAAGGAATTCTCCTGCCCATCTGCCTTCCAGCCTGACACAGCCACACACACCAGTGCAAACAATGTTTAAACTCCAAATCCAATCACTCCTTGGCTTCCTGTGAAAAAAAAACCCAACCCATAAACCTGACACAAAAAAAAGTAAATGGTCCTTTCAGACCAGCCACCCCACTGGAAAAGGCCACAAAGAAAACCCCAGAAAAGCAAACCTCAGAGACAGGAAGAGTGATAGTTTTCCCAAAGAAAACTATGGCAACAAGAATTCTAGGCACACATAAAAACGAGTACCTAGGACTATCATCTACCCTCCAGGACCTGCAAGGATTTTAAGTGGGGGTTGCTCCAGGCTCGTTCCACAGAGCTAATTGGAGAGGAAGGATTTAATTCTGTTAAAATGAAGTACAGTTTGCCACGAAGGGAAACCTGGCAGAACCTGGTCCTCTTTTCCAGCAGCCTCCTGTCTTCAGCCACTCATTCACCACAAAACTGAGACAAATTCCTTCTGCACTAGACTGGAGCCTTTGGCATCGACGAGCTGACTTCTGAACAAGGGGTTTGGGTTTTTTTTTTTCCATAAACATATAATTACACACTAGCCTCCAAACAGCTAGAAACCCCATGTTCCTTTTTTCTATCGTTTGTTTCTCGTGAATATACACAGAGCACAAACCCAAACCACATTAATGATAACCTTGTTAAATATAAACTAGGATGCAATTACACGAGCTGCTAACACAAACAAAAAAGCCAGGAAACTCGGATTATATGTTCACAATGGTTACTGAAAGCTAAATAAAAACAACTTAAGGCAGCCTGTCTTACCTGAAACTGGACTAGAAAATGGTTCCACGTTCCAGCAGCTCGTGTCTCAGCACAGAGGAGCAGCCTGTCAAACCCTACATGAAACTCAGGCTCGAGCCTGCTGCAAGAAGAGCTGAGGGGTGGGAGGAGAGATGGGGGATGCACACACAAACTACAAAAAAAAACCCTGATACAGCTCTCTGCTTCTCCCTGCCCTCCTCCAGGTGTCTCTGGGCAGTGCTGGGATCTCCACCCTGTGGTGCTGAGGAGGGCAGGCATGTGCTAGCCATTTGGCCCCTTGCTCTCCATGAAGAGCCACAGAAGCTCTGCTCAAACCCTCTGTCCTTGGGCTTGTGCCAGCCCTCTGCACGCCTACAATTTATCTTCTGTGCAGCCAAGAGGGAGCCCAGCAATCGAGGCCCCACCGTGTCCTTCCCTTGAGATAATAGGAAGCAAACTCTCCACACAACCTCTGCAGCCTGCAGCTGTCCACTCCCCATGCTTAAAAACACAGACCTCATCCAGAACAGAAACAAATCTATTGAAGGCAAGCCAAGGTCTGCCCCGGGCTGCTCACGGCCAGCGACAGGGAGTCAGCAAAGCCAGGGCCAGAACACAGACCTCTCCTGCACCAGTGCCAGCCGTGGGCAAGTGCTACCACAGAGAGCCTCACACTTGGTGGTGGAGCTACCCAAGGTCTCTGCCACAGCTCAATTTAGCTCCTGAGAAAACAAGAGTGTGAGAAAACCAGCACTAGCCTTCCATCTTCCACCACAAGAAAATACACAGCACAAAGGAGGGCCCCTACAGGACTTGACAAGCAGCCTACAAAGTTTGGTGAGGTGACTCCCCGTGCCCTGGACTCGGGCTGTCCCTTCCCTGCACTGCCAGCAGCACAGCAGAACTTGCACCACACTGGATTTCTAGGTTTTAAACAACAACAGGGATCACCTTTCCCTCCTAAACTCCACCCTGTTCTCATGTAACACAACACAACAAACCGGACTTGGTTGTGGAAGGAAGAATTCAGAGAGTGGCAAGGGAAAACAATGCTGGGCAGAGGAACGGCTGAGGGAAGGAGTGATAGAGGTGAGATCTGAGCATCCTTCCCAGAACTGAGCACAGGTCCAAAGTGAACACACAAGGAAAAACAAGGAGGATGCCTGGGAATCCAGAAAGGAAACACAAAATTCTACATGAAGAATAAACCCACTCACTGGAAGGCCAAGGAGAGCCCAGGCTCTTAACACCAAAGGTACAGCCAAGTGCATCATCACCAGCAAGAGCAGAAAAGCAATTCCCAAATCAGGGGGTGAGGGTCACTCCTCACTCTTAAGGCCACAGGCAGCAGTCACAGACAAAAAGCAGATGTGTGTGTGTGGCACACGCTGTGCTGGTGATCAACAGCACAATGAGAAGGTTGTCACTGCAAGTAATGTTCTGAGAGACACTAAGCCACTTTTCTCCTGGAATACCTCCAATTTCTCCAGGCTGGTTGGTTTTGACAGGGGTTTTTCTACAGCGATCTATGCTCAATTACCCTTCTAAACCCTTGCAATAACATGTGACTCAAAGTCTACCTGTTTGTCCAGGGGAGAAACAAGGAGGGAGTGTGGCAAATGGGGAATGTGGGAGTGGCGAGCGATGTGGGCTTGGGGAGAGCAGTCATTTCCTTCGGCTTCTGCTCCGGCTCTTCCCCCACCCCCTCCAGCCTTTGACAGCCCAACATGTTCTTGAAGAAGTAAAAGATGATTTTGTGCCCGTGGAGCAATTAATCCCTATGGCATTTGCTCCTTTTTACACGATCGCGCCGCCTCCACCAAGAGCCTCCGCTTTTCAAGCAGGTGAGGTTACTGAGATAACTCATGAAAAGGCAAGAGAGGGCCCAGGGGCAAGGAAGAGCCCAGGGGCACCCCAGAGCAGGGGTTATTTGGGGAGGCAGCGAGAGGCTGCCCGCACACACCCTCACCCGCGGGCATGGACGCGAACATTTCCTACCCCTGCGCGGGATGCAGCGCGCTCGGCTCGGGGTCGCCTCCCAGCCCCGGGAAGGGAGAACCACCGGCCCCGGGA
>NW_008612715.1:0-8154 GCF_000691845.1 Merops nubicus
TCTCAGCACAAACCTGACCTCATTTGCCCAAAATTTACATTCTATGTGCATATTCTCAGGAGCCTAGAACCATTCTGGGTACCAGCAAGATGTAGGGGTTGCTTACATGCAGCCTGGAATCTGCAGAGAGTGATGAGGACACAGAGTGTTTGGCAGGGATGCAACTTGTGTCTTCTTGGAAACCAGTGTTCTGAGCTCTGCTCCCCGTGGTCACTCCCTGTGTGCCCAGAATGCTGCTGCTGCTCTGCTTCTGCAAGGGGAACCTCCCAGAGAGCTCCCCAAGGCCACTCCTCAGGTGTTCAGACAGGTCAGCAGCCAGCGTGCTGGAGCCCTACCCCAAAGCCATGACTGACAGGAATAATTGGATTATCATAAAGCATCAAAACTCTCCGAATTTGAGTAATTGTCCTAAGACAGAGAGCTGAGAAGGGTTGTGGGAAGCCAGGCACAGGAAAGACAGGAGGAGTTCTACCTGTCTCTAAATGTGGGCACATGTTCTTGAAAGCACAACTACTGCCCAGGTCAAGGGAGGGTCCCCTGCCCCTCTCCTCTGCCCTAGGGGGGCCACATCCAGAGCACTGGGTCCAGTGCTGGGCTCCCCAGGTCAAGAGAGACAAGGAGCTACTGGAGAAAATCCAGTGGAGGCTGGGAAGCTGCTGAGGGGCTGGAGCATCTCTGTGCCAGGCCAGGCTGAGAGCCCTGGGGCTGCTGAGCTGCAGAAGAGAAGCCTCAGAGGGGATCTGAGCAGTGCTGAGCAAGAGCTAAAGGGCCCCGGGGGGCAAGAGGCTGGGGCCAGACTCTGCTCAGTGGTGCCCAGAGACAGGACAAGGGGCAACGGGCACCAACTGGAACCCAGGAGGTGCCACCTGAGCAGGAGGAGAAACTTCTTTGGGGTGAGGGTGGAGCCTGGAGCAGCTGCCCAGAGAGGCTGTGGAGTCTCCTGCTCTGGAGAGATCCCAAACCCTCCTGGCTGTGACCCTGGGCACCCTGCTGGGGGTGAGCTGCTGGAGCAGGGGTGGGATGAGATGATCCCCAGAGGTCCCACCCCAGCAGCCCATGGTCTGTCCATTCTCTCACCCTCCCTCTCCACACACAACAAAACCACTCCAAAAGGTTTCGTGGGGAACCTCGAGCTCTGCACCCATTCTAATTCCTCCTGCTGATGTTTTTGGCCTGCAGAAGGAAGCACCAGGTGATTTTTGCCCTCTGTAGGCGTTAGAAGGAATTTCCCACCCTGTTTTTCCCAACAAATCCTCAGTACCAGCGGCATTAACACCTCGTACGAGTGGAGGAGCTGCTCTGAGCTCAACCTCGGCTCCTCCAGCGCACAGAAGGCTCCATCTAGTGTTCCACACACAAATAGTCCCGGGGAACGCAAAAAATAAAGGACTTTGATCACTATTGCTATAGATTTTTAAGTTGTCCTAATAAAATAATGGGATTTTCCTGCCCGTGCTTTGCTTTCCTGCCCTTCTGGGTGCAGACAAGCACTGAGACCACCCAGGACAGGGAGCAGAGTGGGCTACACAGAGCCCTGAACCCCTCAGATGTGTGCCCACCACCACACTCAGGAGCACACCAAGAAAGGAACTCACACCCAGCAGGAACCCTGCCAGGAACCAGCTCCTCACCCAGTTTTGGCAGCACAGCCCGGCTCTGGCTGCTCTCTGCTCTCTCTTGGGGAAGAAGGTTGGGAAAGACTTCAGAAGATCATCAAGTCCAACCCTCAGCCCAGCATTACCACCAGCACTAAGCCATGCCCTGAAGTGCCACATCCACATGGGTTTTGGACCCCTCCAAGGCTGGGGACTCCAGCACCTCCCTGGGCAGCCTGGCCAAGGTCTCACCACTCTGCCAGGGAAGAAATTCTTCCTAATATACACTCAAAACCTCCCCTGGGCCAACTTCAGCCCACTGCCTCTCATCCTATTGCTGGTTCCTTGGGAGCAGAGCCCGACCCCCCCCTGGCTCCAGGCTCCTGTCAGGAGCTGTGCAGAGCCAGAAGGTCTCCCCTGAGCCTCCTTTGCTCCAGGCTCAGCACCCCCAGCTCCCTCAGCTGCTCCTCCCCACACTTGGGCTCTAGACCCTTCCCCAGCAGCTTCGTTGCCCTTCTCTGGCCACGCTCCAGCCCCTCAGGGTGTTTCTTACCCTGTGGCACCCAAAACCAGTGCTCAAGTCGTGGCTTACTCTCATCCCAGGTCAGGAGTTCCCCCACCCAAGGAGCGTGGGGGGGTAAGGATGATGGGTCTCCATCTCACCACAGCTAGCAGTGGACATTGTACCTTGGACCTGGAAGTCACACTGTGGATAGAAAGCAGCCCAGCATCTCCAGCCCAAAGCAGAGCAGCCCCTGCCCAGCTCCCCCCTCCTCACTCACAGGGGATGGGGTCCTGTCCCCACCCCTCAGTCCCTCCGAGGTCTGTGCTGTGGCCAGGAGGGTTTGGAGCACAGCAGGGTGCTGGGGCAGGGTGCTGGGCAGGCAGACTGGCACCCCAAACACCCCGGGCCAGGGCTAGGGCAGCTCAGCTGAGGGATCAACCCGGGTGCTGAGAGGGCAGAGGTGCTGGGTGGAATTCTGCTGGGAGCCTGGACACCCCTGGGCTGGTCTGAGAGCTGCAGTCTCCTCAGCAGCTCCAGTCCCTGAAGGGTTCTGAAGTCCAGCCACATCTCCCAGGCTGTATGAAAACTCTGTCAGCCTGTCCTTCCCTCAGAGGCACACGTGTCACTGCTGGGCCTCCAGAGCCACCACTCACCCAGGAACCCTCAGAAACCCTCCTCAGGAGCCTCAGGGGAGGTCCCAAGGTTCACTCCCTACCTCAGTGTCCATCCCATCTGCTCTGTCATCCCCCAGCCATGCAACCAGAGCAAAGGAGGCTCAGGGGAGACCTGCTGGCTCTGCACAGCTCCTGACAGGAGCCTGGAGCCAGGGGGGGGTCGGGCTCTGCTCCCAAGGGACAAGGGACAGGACAAGAGGAAACAGCCTCAAGTTGTCCCAGGGGAGGTTGAGGTTGGATATTCAGCACAATTCCTTCCCCTCGAGGGTTGCCCAGGGCTGTGCCAGGCTGCCCCGGGCAGTGGTGGAGTCCCCACCCCTGGAGGGGTTTCCAAGCTGTGGAGATGTGGGGTGAGGGACATGGGGCAGTGGGGACCTGGCAGGGATGGGGATGGTTTGACCTGGTGATGTTAAAAGTCTTTTCCAGTGATCAATCACCCTGATGCCCACATCCAAGAGCAGCAGGGCTTTGGCAGAGCCCTGACACCAGGCACGTGGGGGTGTCACTGGTGCCCGTGGGCAGCTCCTGTTGCTGTTGTTACCCAGCAGGTGAGCAGCAAGGAGCTGAACCTGGCCCCAGCTCCCTCCCCTGCACACCCACCCACCAGCTCAGCCTCAGACCTGGCAAAACCCAGCACAGCAAGGCCCAGGGGAGCTCCCTGTGAACCTGGAACCTGCTTCTGCTTCAGAGAACCCATCACTACTCACTGCTGGCCTGCTGCACTTCTCTGAAGGTGTCTTCATCAGCAGGACTCTCTAACCCTTCTGCAGTTCAATTCCACTGCAGTGAACTCTGAAGGAAAATCCACTGTGGAAGAAACAGCGTTTTGTATTTAGTCTTGGTTTTAATTAAAGCTTCTAACTCCTAATTTGACCACAGGGATATTACTTTTTGGCATCATTCTTTCTCCCAGTGAAGGAGGTTACAAGTGCTAGTGACTGGGTGCATTTGTAATTCACTTGGAGAGGTTATCAATTCCACTGCAGTGAACTCTGAAGGAAAATCCACTGTGGAAGAAACAGCGTTTTGTATTTAGTCTTGGTTTTAATTAAAGCTTCTAACTCCTAATTTGACCACAGGGATATTACTTTTTGGCATCATTCTTTCTCCCAGTGAAGGAGGTTACAAGTGCTAGTGACTGGGTGCATTTGTAATTCACTTGGAGAGGTTAATTAAGGCTTGTTTTTGGGAGAGGGAAGCCATCTTTTTATCGTGATTAAAATTAAAGTTCTAATGTACAGTATTTTATACTTATTACTAAAATTATTCCTAGAAAATACTTGAATTAAATATCAATCCCTGAGAATTCTGTAGCACAAGTCCCTTTTCCTCTGCAGTGAAGCTTTACCTGCTTGAGATCAAGTCCAACAACCATCTTGCTTCAGGTTCCAGAGGATTTAGATTCAGAATTCAAACCACAAAGCCCCAAACTTCCCTCCAAACCCTCAGCTGCTGCCTAAAACTTCACACCATCCAACTCATCCCCTTCCTCCAGGCACATTCTGAAGAGCACAGGGTTGATTCCTGGCCCCTCCTAACACAGCAGCAACTCCTCAGCTCCAGCAGCCCCAGGTGCTTCTCTGCAAGCCCCAAAAACAGTGAGGAAAGGGCTTTGGGCAGCACCTCTGCTCAGGGTGCAACACTGGTGAGGTTCAGGCATGTGCCTACTCAGCAGTGCTTCATTTTGTGGCTTTTTTTAAGTGGAGTTGGCTCCTCTTCAGGTCCTACACCTCTGGCAGAACAGTGTCCTCCTCCTCCTCACCATGTCCAACCCTCACCAGTTCCAACCAGAATTTTACAGGCCAACAAAAACACACCATCCACACCTAATGGACCAGAAACAGTCCCACAGAGACACAAAAACCACCTTCCAAAACAAAAACTTCACAGACAGGAAGAACCCCAGAGGCTCAGAAGCAGAGACTCCCTTGGAGGGACACATCCTGCACACGCCAGGGCCAGCCTGGGATGAGACCCTGTCACACCTTAGAGTGTCCCAGGGGCTGGAAGCAGGAGCAAAACCACTCACACCTCTGAGCACAGAGCTGAAGGACCAGGGCCAGCCCAGGATGAGACCCTGTCACACCTCAGAGTGTCCCAGGGGCTGGAAGCAGGATCAAAACCAAACTCACACCTCTGAGCACAGAGCTGAAGGAGTCACAGACGTGAGGATTTCACCACCCAAAGTGGGGACCCAGGACAAAGTCTGAGGCCCAGGGGGCTGAAGGAGCACCACGAGGCAGCCAGACCTCATCACTGCATTGATTGGCTGTCAGAATTTAAACACTTCCCAAAAGCCAAGTTAAAAGAGGTGGAACCACCTAAACCAACAACCCTGTAACTGCTCAGATAATGAAGACCCAAGAGTTTGCAGTTGGCTCGTTGAAAGTTGAAACTCACTGAGCTGAAACTCCAACAGCTTCTGAATGGATTGAGGTCTGAACAGTGTTTCAGTAGCATTTTTCTCGTTCACTACACATGAAACCAACAATTTTCTGTCCCTGTTAATAATTAAGCTCCACACCACAGATGTAAACCCATTAATATTCTCCTAGTGGGAGCTGAGCCCAAAAAAAAGATGCAAATTTACCCCAATTTAGCACTGCAGTGGATAGCAGCAGCACCACTTAGCTCTCAAACATCTAGATGCAAAGAACACACTAAAAGCCCATAACAACAAGGCCCAAAGTTCCTCAGCATTATATTTTAATTGCATTTGAAGACCTTGACATAGTTTCTCTTCAGCAGAAAGACATTTTCACACATGGCAGGGTGTTGTGAAGCAGAGGTGACAGGTGCTGCCTCCACCTGCCCGTGGTGGGTCCCACAGCACGTTGTGTGTGGCTCCAGAAATCACCCATCAAAGAGCAACTGTTCCAAGTGTTTGGGCTCCCAGAGAGCTCCTGGTCCATCAGTTTTCTCCCTTCAGGACAGGCAACAATTCACCACTTTCCTTCAGCTCCTGGAAAGAAACACAGAGGGGAAATCACTGATGGAATGCTTTGGGTGGGGAGGGATCTCAGAGATCAATCTTGGTTTGATTCTGCAGGTATGTTTTGTGATTACCCCAGGGACATGTCAGCAGGGACAGTTTGGGGATGAGGAAATCGTTTCCTGGCTGTTGACTGAGGGGCTGCATTACTGCAGGACCCACTAGAGGTCCCCCTTGGCCAAGGCACTGAGGTTCAGAATCTTGTATTTAAATTCTGTGTCTATGCAGGAGGAAACTTATTTAGTGGAAAAAAAACTCCAGACCTTCAAAAGAAGTGGCTGTTATTGACTTTTAGGTGTTATCCCCTGGGATATCCAGAGCAGCATGGGCCGCAGGGCAGGGAGGGGATCCTGCCCCTCTGCCCAGACCCCCCTGCAGTGCTGGGGCAGCTCTGGAGTCCTCAGCACAGCAGAGCCAGGGAGCTGCTGGAGCGGGGCCAGAGGAGCCCCAGCAATGCCCCGAGGGGGGAACCCCTCTGCTGGGAGCCCAGCAGGAGAGAGTTGGGCTGGGGCAGCTGAGAGGAGAAGGCTCCAGCTGGGGAGACCTGCTGGGGGCTGCCAGGGGCCTGTCAGAAAGCTGGGGGGGGACTATTTATAAGAATCTCTTACAACAGAACAGGTGGTGATGGTTTGAAACTCAAAGAGGGAGATTTAGACTGGAGAGAAGGAAGAAATGTTTGACCCTGAGGGTGGTGAGCCCCTGTCCCAGGCTGCCCAGAGAGGTGGTCGCTGCCCCATCCCTGGCACCATCCCAGGGGAGGTTGGCCGGGGCTCTGAGCACCCTGCTCTAGCTGGGGATGTCCCTGTCCCTGCAGGGGTTGGACTGGATGACCTTGAAAGGTCCCTTCCCACACAAACCAGTCTGTAGAATCCTTGATGTGATTCAAGACACAGTTCATGCACACACCAGATTTTAGAACATCCAGAACACCTCTCACCAAATGACAAACTTCCCATCCACTCACAATTTGTTACCACCACACATTAAAACAAACAAGAGAGTCACAGATTTGCCCAAGTTCTAAAGCAAAGGTGTTCACCTGTATTATTTGATGATTTAAATTCAAGTTATGAGGCTGTTAACTTACTGAAGAGCTAGATAACACCAGGAAATAGTTTTAAAGTAATGTTTTGAGGAGTATATGTCCTTCCCCTGCCCCTCAAAAGAAACTCCTTCCATTTCATTACATATTATGCTGTACTGCTGAATGCATTTTAAAGTTTTCACCATTCATCTGCTCACCCCAGTCAGTCTGAACTGAACGTGGCCCAGCAGTGCAACCAGGCAAATTCCAGTTAAACACCAGGCAGAGAAGAGTTCTGCAGCATCTCCACAATGCCCAAGACTACACTTGATCACTGAAATAACCCCCATGCTTGGTAAATAAACACAATTAAGGTAATCTCTATAATTTAAGTGAAACCAGTATTTTTAGAGCTAAATGAGAGGTATTGATCAGCCCAGCCCCAGGAGTCCCAGTGTCTGAGGAGTTGGCTGTAAAACATTCAGAGAAGAATGGGCTGGGGAGTGTTTGGGGTTTAGAACACTGTGCCTGCCCTGTTACAAAAATCAAACACCACAGTAAGAGATGCAGATCCATTTTTGTTGCTGCAGGGCCTGTTCAAACAGCTCCAATCAAGCTCACTGCTTCCTCCCAGGAACCAGGCTGTTTGCTGAGAAAAAGCCTCTCGCCCACCTCATTGAAAAAAGCAATGTCAGGAGTGAAAGGAGGAGGAGAAACCTGTAAAAATGAACCCAGGGGGTAAAAATGCTCTTTACAGTAACAGCAACTGACTGCTGTCCAGAAAACACATTTCTCCCCTAAATCTGAGTGTACAAGAGTGCTGGAGATGTAGAGCTGAGCTAATGGAAGTGGCTGGAAAAGGCATCAAGCCTTTGGTTTCCAAATCTAGGGCCACCACACAGGCCCAGCTGGTAGAGTTTTAAACCAGCTCTGTCACTTCACACCTCCAGCAAGGTGCCCCCAGTCCTACCTTCACAATATCCACTCCTCCAACCAGTTCACCCTTCACGTAGAGCTGAGGGTACGTGGGCCAGTTGGAGAAGGTTTTCAGCCCCTGTCGTACCTGGAAGAAACCAACTCACATGTGAGATTTGTCTGGAGCAGGAGCAACATGACCCCCCAGGGATGGAGGAGGTTAATTAGGTTAATTACCTCTTCATCTTCCAGTATGTCAAATGTCTCGTACTCAACACTGAAAAAAAAACACAAAGCAGGTTTTATCAGCTGTTGTGGAGTTTGGCAACCTCAGAGCCTCAAAACTTCACTGCCAGGCTGGTCCCACAGCACTGAGAACTAACAGGGGAGAGGAGGGAACAGGATGGGTTGGGCTGGAAGGGACCTTAAAGATCTTGTTCCAACCCCCT
>NW_008612715.1:8204-19515 GCF_000691845.1 Merops nubicus
TCCAACCCCCCTGCAGGGAGCAGGGACATCTGCAGCTAGAGCAGGTTGCTCAGAGCCCCATCCAGCCTGGTCCTGAACACCTCCAGTGGTGGAGCATCCACAGCTTCCCTGGGCAACCTGGGCCAGGGTCTCACCAGCCTCAGAGTGAAGAACTTCCTGATTTCTAATCCAAACCTCCCCTCCTCCAGTTTAAACCACTTAACACTCATCCTGTCACTACAAGCCCTTGCAAAAAGTCCCTCCCCAGCTTTCTTGTAAGCTCCTTTCAGCCCTGGCAGCCCCCAGCAGGTCTCCCCAGCTGGAGCCTTCTCCTCTCAGCTGCCCCAGCCCAACTCTCTCCTGCTGGGCTCCCAGCAGAGGGGTTCCCCCCTCGGGGCATTGCTGGGGCTCCTCTGGCCCCGCTCCAGCAGCTCCCTGGCTCTGCTGTGCTGAGGACTCCAGAGCTGCCCCAGCACTGCAGGGGGGTCTGGCCAGAGGGGGGGGGACAGCCCAGGACAGGGTTGGGGTTTTCTGGCCTGCACTCACTCACTGTTGGCTCATGTTGAACTCTTCACCAACCAGCCCCCCCACGTCTTTCTCTTCAGGACTGCTCCCAACCCATTCCCCACCCAGCCTGGATTTGTGCCTGGGATTGCCCTGACCTAGGTGCAGCACCTTGCACTTGGCCTTGTTGAGCTTCATTAGGGTGGCACGAGCCCAGCTCTCAGTCCTGCCCAGGTCCCTCTGGACAGATCCCAGGGGAAGGGGTTCTTTCATGTCAACAGTCACAACAAAACCCCAAAAGATCCACCACTGCAGTGAACTCCCCACTGCAGGGCAGACAATCACTGTGGAGCACACCACATCTGGCTTGGTATCCAATCAGTGCAGGAGGGATTTACACCATGGGCCTCCATGTAAAGATACTTGAAAATACTTTTAAAGAAAGAAGATTACATTTGGGGAAATCTTCCACTGATCTTTGTCTTTATAAAACGTAGTTTTTAACAGAACTGGTTTCCCAAACCAAATAAAAAAAAAACAAACACACTTACATACCCAGTGCTATTCATGATTTCTATAATTTGCCTGCTGAATCCACATTTTGCCATCTAGAATGCAAAAAAAACCACCATATGTTAAAATATCTGCTGTATTTAATGCACAGAATTCCAAGTCCACAAGCTACACCAAAGCCATGACCAATATACCACTAGTGATGGCCTTGCTGGATGAGCAATGCTGCTAAATCCTCTCTTTTAACTCTTCTTTTATTCCCTGAGCTTTCAACAGTACTGATTGTGTCTTTATGTACTCTGCTGGAAGAAATGGGAGCATTAAGAACATTAAAACACTTCCCTCAGATGTGGTGTGGAAGGACATGAGGAGAATCTCCCTTCTAGGTCTGGCAACACTGTCTTGAAAACTGGGTATTTTCTGCACACCCAAAAAGCCAAAGCCAGAGGTATGAGGGGTACAAACACTTCACTGGTAAAACAGACATGATTTATCTGAGACAAGGGCTACCCTTTACTCACCATTCTATGGTCACCTGATAAGCAGGCTGCAAGTCCAGCAGCTCCCAACTGCCATTAAAACTGACAGTATCTACTGCAAGCTCCTCGTGTTCACAGCATAAGGACAAAGAACACATTTTTTTAGGCACTGGATAGTTAATCCAGACCAACCCTTAGTGGTGACTCCACCTCAAGCAGAATCCAAACGTGTTAAACAACCTGCCCAAACTCTTAGAATCACAGAATTGTTTAGGTTGGAAGAGACCTTTAAGATCATCAAGTCCAACCATCAACCTGACTCTACCAAGTCCACTGTTCATCCAGGTCCCTCAGCACCACATCTGCACATCTTCTAAGCCCCCCAGGGATGGGGACTCCACCACTGCCCTGGACAACCCTTCTGGGGGGGAAATTGTTCCTAATGTCCAACCTAAAGCTCCCCTGGGGCAACTTGAGGCTGTTTTATCTTCTCCAATCACTTCTTGTTTGGGAGCAGAGCCCGACCCCCCCCTGGCTCCAGGCTCCTGTCCGGAGCTGTGGAGAGCCACAAGGTCTCCCCTGAGCCTCCCTGCTCTCTGGTAGGCAAGACACATGTTTTAAAGGAGACAAAAGTGCCTCTGTGTAGAAGGCCTCAGCCCAACCAGCTCATCACCACTGTTTGGGTGGACCAGCATAACCCCCAGGGGGTAAGAAACAGCCTCCAGCACTCTTAAAACTCTTGTTTTAGAGAAGGCTGAGGGAAGAAAAGGGAAAATGAAGCAGAAGGACAAGCACAGGAGTGAGCTCAGCCCCCTGCCTCTGCCTCCCTCTGGATAAATCCTGAATAAAGGTGTGACACAGAGCCCCTAACCACAGCTACAGTCTGGGGCACAGCACCCCAGTGTGGGGGGTGAGCTCAGTGCCCTTCAGGCCATTTGGCCAGGAAGGATTCCAGTGCCCTGCTGATGCCAAGGGAATCATCTGTCCCCTGGCTGCTCTGAGCATGCCACACACAGCCTGACCTCTGGGTTTAGTCAGGAGTGAATTGAATCCTCACTGTCAGCACATCTGTCTTCAGTCACTATCT
The DNA here is from genome assembly GCF_000691845.1 of Merops nubicus. NCBI lineage: Eukaryota > Metazoa > Chordata > Aves > Coraciiformes > Meropidae > Merops > Merops nubicus. Next base: position 10,767 of record NW_008612715.1, read on the forward strand.
TTATTTTGGAGAGCAGGACAATTAAATGGAGCTTAAAGACACCAGGCAGAGACCACCCCATGCCTGTGAGAAAGACTGGATCTTTTATGGACTGGTTGTTATACTTCAGCCTTAAAAACATCCAGCAGCTTTTGTAAATGCAGGTATGAAAGCACACCAGAGTCACAGACACTAAGGACAGGACACCCAGTCCAGTCAGGTCAAGATGGAGAAGTTTCAACAAACACGTGTCCAGAGCTTAAAGTTTTTGGGCCACACTCACAGTGTGAGTCTCAAGCAGGCTAAGATCAGGGGCAGGCTCTAAGAAAATCAGAAGAAAATCCATTCTCTGCCAAACCAATCCATAATTAAGACTGAGAGGACACGTGCAGCTCTTCTGCTCACTCCTGAATTGCAGATTGACTGACAGATGTCACTGCAGGGCTGCAAATTCCCCCAGTTTCCTTCAATACTTTAAGACAGCTCTCTGTATTTTAGCAATATATATCCCTCAGGTAAAACAGGGACTGCTCTTCTATGGCTTACAGAAGCACCAAATAAAAAGACAAATAACTCACTTCCCAGCACTGTTAATTTTCATTAAGAAAAGCAGGGAAAAAAAGCTGATTGTCTTAAAAACAGATCATATTCTGCAACACAATCTTACCTGTTTGCTTCCCTTCATAAAAAGCATCACAGGAGCTTTGTTTATCAAGCTTTTAAGCCTGCAGGAAAAAGACAGACAGAAAACAGGCTGGTTATTACCCAAAGCTTTGCTTCAACAGGAAGGTCAAATGCAAAAGTGGAGAGACAGCAACTTACAGCTTCCCCAAATGCAATTAAAAGGATTATTATAAGCAACTCTGTTCATTTACATGGCTTACAGTAAGCCTAGAGAATGAATCTGAACCATCCTGTAACTTTTAGAGCAGTAATTTACTTTCCTGGATTGGTCTGTAAGTATCAAGCAGCAGCAAGTTTAAGCAGAAACATCATTTTAGGATGTTTTAAACACAATCTATACTTAGTAATATCCATCTTTTGCCCATTGTTTTTCAAACATTGAGTAAAGGAGCATAATTCAGCATCACATAGATTCTGTGACTGATATTCCTTCATTTTATTGTGTCTTAATGTGTTTGAGTAACTACCTGGGAAGAGGAGTTTGGGGTTTTTTTTATGAGTGATTGAGTGGAGTTTGAAAGAGATACCAGCTGCTAGGAGGAAAGACTCATCTGTGTTATGGCCAAAAAACTTCCCAATTGTCACCAGAAAACTCTGACCTCAGCTACACATCAAAGCAACAAGCACCTACTGAAAAGTGAAGAACAAATTAGGCAGCAAGAAGCTACTTGTGACTCATCTGGTGAAGTTTTTTACCACCCAGTTTTCCTTCAGGCCAATTCTACATCAAAAATTGATAAAAATTGATGAAAACTTCACACATCTGCTCCAAAAGTGCTGCTGTTGCTGCTCCTGGGGGACATATTTAGCTGCAGTAACAATCTGACTCTATTAAAACACATTAGCTAAGGCAGCAGGCATTTCCCATCACCTTCTTCCCAAAAACAGATTAAGCAGAGAAAAAACTGATGTATAAATTCAATGAAGTTGCAGATTACACAAGTTTGCAAAGAGGAAGGAAGAGATTGAAGGAAGCTTTCTAAAATAAGTTTTTAAAAGGCCATACAGAGATCACCTCACCCTTACCTATAATTTCATCTCCAACTACAGAAAGCAGCAGTTGGGGTTTGTGGCCTTGGTCAAAGCTACTTGTGTTTTAAAGATTATTTTCTTAGTTATCTGTAAAGGATAGTTGGGGATGTTGGATGGGAATCTGTGGATGCTCCATCTCTGGAGGTGTTCAAGGCCAGGTTGGATGGGGCTTGGAGCAACCTGCTCTAGTGGGAGGTGTCCCTGCCCATGGCAGGGGGTTGGAACTGGGTGATCTTTAAGGTCCCTTCCAACCCAAAGCATTCCATGATTATGAAATTTGGAATGGATAAGGAATCACATTATCCTGTGATAAACTTCTAAAGGAGAGGCAGGTGCTGCTCACTGTACAGAAAACACCACCCTGACCAAGTGCAGGAGTTCTGGAATTAAAGACAACCTTGATGCACTTTAAAATCAAAGAACAGGCATTTCTAGAGGGGGGTTCCCCCTACATAAACAAACAGAGGGAACCTCAAAACCAGCCACCCTTCGCTCATCCCACCTGTCCTCCAGCTTCTGTGCCTTGGGGCAGATCGTGTCCAGCTCTCCAGACGCCTCCAGCTCCTAGGGAGACAGGGGAGGAGAAACATCAGATGGAAACAAAGCAAGGAAAAGAGGCTTCTGAGAAGATGATGAGGAATCTCTCCATTTCTCACCTTGACAATGTCAAGCCCACCTATGAGCTCCCCAGCCACATAGAGCTGGGGGTAGGTTGGCCAGTTAGAGTAAGTCTTCAGGCCCTGCCGAACCTCTTCGTCCGAGAACACGTCGAAACTGCTGAATGAGATGTTGTGTTTGTTCAGGATCTCCACCAGCTGCCTGCTGAAACCTGCCAGGCACAACAGGAGCTGCAGGTCATGTCATGCACAGCCCTCCCATGTCCCTGCTCCTCCCCATTCACTTCAAAGCAGTCAATTCTTGTGGGTAGCCAGCTCAGAACAGCTCGAGAGTGTTATTGCTTTAGCAATGTCTGCAAATGTTATAAAGAAAAGGGGCAAAAAAATCTGTTTATTATTGGGGTTACAAAAGCAAAGCATGAGGGCAGCTTGGCAAGGCTGGTGCTGCTCTAGTTAGAGAGTAAGTAACCTGTGTGTCAGTGTCTCTGCTGCTCCAGCTCCAACTCACAGCTCGAGGGCTGGGGTGCACAGATTTTACTCTGTCCTTTCCTCCTCCAGCTACTGCTGAGAAGAAAAGTTCCTCCCTTCTGTAACCAAGCAGAGTTTTCCTGAGAAAATTCCTCATGTTACTTGTAAAAAAGTTTTACACATGAAACTTTTAATATTCTAGAACTTAGGCTCTATAATCACCTAAATCTTCTTAACCTAAAGAGAAACCCACACTTTCAAACAATTCTCTTCCTACTTTATTTTACTCCACTCTTGCTCCACAAGCTATTTGCTGTGCTACAAAAACTACACTCATCAGGAAAAAGCAGGAAGGATGCTGCAAGATATTGAAAGATTCTGGAATTTTGCTTCCCCTGAACACAAAGGCTTTATCCTGAAGCATTTCAGCATCTGCCACTTGTGCTCAAGAGCAGCTGAGGGAGCTGGGGGTGCTGAGCCTGGAGCAAAGGAGGCTCAGGGGAGACCTTCTGGCTCTGCACAGCTCCTGACAGGAGCCTGGAGCCAGGGGGGGTCGGGCTCTGCTCCCAAGGGACAAGGGGCAGGACAAGAGGAAATGGCCTCAAGCTGCCTAAGGGGACATTTAGGTTGGACTTGAGGAACAATTTCTTGCCCTGGAGGGTTGCCCAGGGCTGTGCCAGGCTGCCCAGGGCAGTGGTGGAGTCCCCACCCCTGGAGGGGTTTCCAAGCCGTGGAGATGTGGGGTGAGGGACACGGGGCAGTGGGGACCTGGCAGGGCTGGGGGATGATTTGACTTGATGAATTAAAGGTCTTTTCCAGCCAAAATGATTCTATGATCATAACACACGTTATAACTCTGCCAACCCATCCTGCTTTAGATCCAAGTGCCCTTGCAATGCTACCAGTTCCCTCAAAGAACTCCAACAAATGCTCTGCAGACAAATGAAAACATCTATACAACTATTAAAAAAAAAAGAGACAGTGCTTAAAGGCTTTAATAAAGGAATAAAAAATAAAGAAGCTTTAAAATGGGAAAACAAAGTGCCATAGAAGAATAACCTTTGATTTCAGCTTGCAAGACCACCTATTAGTTTTTGAAATATGGATTTTTACTGCAGTTTTCCTGCTCTGCAGTTTATGGAGCTGTGAAGTAGCAGTGTTTATATGCATGGCATTGAAGCTGCTTCTCCTTCTACCACTGAAGTGTTGAGTTCATGTACAGCCTGAAGTGAAACAGAGATTCTGAAATCTTCTGCACGTCTGGGAGTTCATTAGCAAACAGCTAAAGGCTGATGGCTGATGGTTATTCCATCACCAATACATTAACTCACTGCTACTGGAAGGAACTGGGAGGGGGGAGAGAAAAAAAAAGCTTTATTCAGCTGTAGGCAATTACATGCAAAGTAGAAAGATTGATTGGTTGTGCTTCATTCTGAAGGGTTATAGTAGAGGCCTGGAAGTGTTTGCTCAGGGATAAAATGCCAGAACAGTTTTATTTTCATAGCCAAGATTTAGGCTGGATTTCTGAAGAAGCATCATCATACATGAGACATAAAGAACAACTAAACTGCTAAGAAAATGTTTCAAGCAGCTATCCAGACCCTCACTGCAGATTGTACAGCAAGAAAAGCTCCTGAAATAAATGAGGGTATTAATGAAGTAAACAAATCAACACTCCCCCAGCCCAGAAGAAGCCCCTGAAGCAGCACAGCAGACACAGCCAGGCACACAACTGGCAGTGAAGAGGCAGCCAAGGGCCCAGGGTCACTCCCACCACCCCTGGCTGCCTCCTCCACACAGCAAACTGCCAACTGCAAGGTCCCAAAATGGAGCAGGGCTCCCTCAACCTGCCAACTGCACCAAAGAATTGGGTGCAAGCTTGTTATCTTCCAAGCAAAAGAGGTGTCACCCCAGAACACGTTCACTGTTCAGCAGCAAGGCCTGAAGAAACATCTACTCTACCTAATTACAATATGCAAATTAACCTGTTATACTTTTAAGTTGCTTTTCATATTGAGTTTATGATGAAGTCACAGAACAGAACCATGGAATTCTTTTGGTTGGAAAAGACTTTTAAGCTCATCAGGTCCAACCACTAACCCAGCAGCACCAGGTCCAACCTGATGATTCTGTGATTCTCTGGATAACCCCAACTGTGCTTTTTTTGCACCCCAGAGGTACTCATAAAGACCAGGAGCTCATCAGAGCACTGCTCTGTTCCACACAGGTATTACAGAGGATGTATCAATGGATGCACTTCATGACTCTGCTTCAGAATAAGCCAAAATTTCCATTCCCACAAAATTACCCATGAATTCCCATGACAACAGGTCCTTCTCAAGCACCTACAGCCCTGCTGTTACACAGCACAAGCAGAGAATTATCTTCACATAAGCAGGTGGAACTCCATCAGCTCTTCAGGGGAGCAAAGACCCGTGCAGAACCTCCCCAAATCCCAGGCTGACAGCAGCAAACACCCATGCAGAACCTCCCCAAATCCCAGGCTGATCCCCAGCAGCAGGATGAGCTGAAAGCCCTGGAGTCTGGTGTTACTTTGGAAACTGCTTCTACTGCAGTGATTCCAGACCCTATCAATGCACTGAAAGGAAAGAGCAGCCTTGGAATGAGAAAGGAGAACAGCAGTGTGCAGAAACCAGCCCAGCAGAAGCCCAGCCAAGCATGGGAGGCCTTGGGACACCCAGGGTCCTGCCCTTCCCCTCAGATTTCTGCCACCCACCCACAGGAACATCTGAAAAGCACCCTGCAGATCTTTCCAGAGCAGCTGCAAGCACACGTAGGTGTGGAGGGCAGAGACAGAAGGAGTTGAACCCGAGCTGCTGGCAGAGCCCAGGGCAAGCTCTGCCAGGCTGAACGGGACCTCCAGCAGGTCCTTACCACAGCGAGGTTCTTTGGGAGAGCCCTTCATGAAGAGCATGCAGGGGGCAGCACTGATGAGCCGTTTCAGCCTCAGGCTGAGCTCCTCCTGGGGCCCAGCCCTGGGGGTGGCAGGGGTGGGGGTGCTGGACTCGTGGCGTTGCACCTTCCTGGTGAGCTCTGGGGCGTGGGCACCGTCCAGCCTGTCCACTTGCTGGGAGTTCTGAGGAAACCAAACCACAGGCCTGTGTCAGAGGGGTTGGATTTGGAATTTGTACTGTCATAAAAACAACACTAAAAGCACCATATAAAGTATAGATTTTCAGAGGCAGGGTGGATTAGTGTATTGATCTTTCAGGCTTTAGTTCCAAGGCTCGCGCCGTGCTGGTGGCTGGTCACTGTTAACACCAGCAAATTGGCTCCTAGAAGTGTTTAGTAAAGAAAATAGTCTGAATTTTATTATCACAGGCAAGCGTGACCCAAACACATTTGTCATTTCTACCAGAAGATGATTTTGGGGGTTTTTGCCACGCTGTAGAACTACTGCCAGACAAGGAAACGTTATTAGAAAATTTCTGACCTGATACAAGGTCCAACAACTAAAAGAAAAACTATGTAAGAAACCCAAAGCAACTCAGGAAGCTCTGAAATATTCCATGTGAAGTCTAAGAAGCATTTCTATCTATTTTTTTAGGTTCCACTGGATAGACTTAGGTCACATATGTAAGTGTTTCTGCACTGAGAGAGTTCTTGAGGTTCTGCTCTTGTGGAATTAGTAACAAAAAAAAAGTGTATGTATTGAGAGTCTCTTAAATCCATTTTTTTGTTACCTTAAAGAATAAGAAGGTTGGAACAGAACTGATTCCATATTTTTCAGATACTTCAGGCACAGCTTCAGCTTCCAGCTGAAAAAAAAAAACACAAAAAAGAGAAACCCATTATTTCCATAATCTTCCTTAAAAGTTTGTCTGGGGAGGTCAGTGCTGTCTGGAATGTTCTCCCAGGCATTTTCTACCTTCAGAAAGGATTTGATGCAGAAGTTAGTGCCACATTTGCATGTCAATGAGGCTGGCTGGGCTGGCCTGTCACCCACCCAGCCACCAGGGTGTCAGAACAGGTTCAGGGGGTTTTATTTTGTTGCACATTTCAAAAGACGCCCGGAGGCTGCGAATAAAATTTTTTTGGTGCACTAGTGACCTAGTAAATTTTCAATCATATGCAGCTACTGCTATATTGAAATCCATAAATCACTGACCCCAGTTATGTCATGATTACAGTGCTTATTTTCTGCCCACAGCAATTCTTGCTGTTTGCTCTATTGACTAATTTCAAGGGGCAGTACATCACCACTGACATTTGCAGCCTCCTGCAAATTATGAAGGAGGAAGGAGTGTTTCTTCAATAAGCTATTGATGTCCACTAAATCTTGGTTTTTAACTCCTGCAAGGCCACTGAGCACTGAGGGGCAAGTCTGTTGAGTTCACTGGTTCTAATTTTACTCAGCATTCAGGTGCACACCTTGAAATGACACAGTGAAGTGATTTGCCAAGGAAACAGATCTCTTCATTAACTCAAATTTGTGATTTTGTGTGCACAGGCTAAGAGCTGACTCGAGTGCCAGAGGATCCATTAGGAGGTGGGTTAAGACACCAGCTCTGTGATAACTGCAGAGTTCATGGCTAAGAAAGTGGCAATACATCTAAATGTTGTGATTTTCTGTGCACAGGCTAAGAGCTGACTCAAGTGCCAGAGGATCCATTAAGACACCAGCTCTGTGATAACTGCAGAGTTCATGGCTAAGAAAGTGGCAATACATCTAAATGTTTCAAACAGAAACCTGCAATCCAGTGGAGAGAAGAAAAAGCTTTTCAAATCCTTACTCCACCAACCACAGGGTGACATTCCAGGCAGAAGCAAGGACAGAACTACTCCTCAGTTTGCTCCCTGCTCTTCCTTGCACATCTTAGAAAATCCTGGGATTGTTCTCACTGTGAACTGAAATGCAGTGAGCCTCTGAGTGTTTCAGTATCAGAGCATGGTTTGATTTGCTCCAGCTACAGGCTCTTCATGAATTCACTCAATACAGCAGCAACCCAGCAGGAGAAGTCAAAAAGTCAGAGCTGAAGCTTCACCTCTGTTCCTGTAAATCAAAGCTCCAGCAGGAGCAGCTGAGGCACCAAAGCTATAAACTGAGAAGTGTAAATAGGTTCCAAAATGATTAAACAACTTGCAGCTATAATATTCATTTTCTTTTCCAGTAAAGTTTCTTACTCACTTGGACACTTATGTTGCACACTGGTGGGGTTCACACATACAGAATACATTTATTCTCTTATTTTAGTAACTTGCTCTTATTGGTACAACTTGCCAAAAAAAAAACCCCAAGTACACCAGTAATACTGGGGGGGGAGGAAGTGCCATTAGTTTAGTTTTGTAACATTTGATCACTTTGGAACCTTGTTATTAAAAATTAAATTACAGCTGAATAATAAAGGTTATAAATAAATAATACCTGGATTTGAATAATAAAGAGGCAACAGAGGTTTGGAACATTCTTGGGCCTACTAAAAGCTATAGAAACTCCATCTAAATTTAAGCATCTTGAATTTTGGAAATGTTGAAGATCAATCTTTTGAAGCTCTAGTAAAATAGTTCTCTCCTCCTGTTTTACAGGGAGAAATACCAGCTGAGAGAGGAATCATTAAAAACCCCCACAAAAGCTAAAGGCTGTAAGAAATCAGATTAAAACTCACACACACAGCCAGCTGCCCCATTGCCCCCTGCCCTCAGAACCCCTAAAGTGTCTCATTAACAGGAGAAAGTTGGTTTAAAACAAACACTGTGTTGATGAACTGCTTTCATTTTTCCCCTCTATGCTGGTTTTCTTGCCAGGATGTGCAAATCTCCCCAAAAATAAAGCACCTGAATGTGTTTGTGCCACCCAGCAGCACACAACCATCACCTCAGAGTGACCACGTCACACAGATCCCAATTTACTTTTTTAAACTTCATCAAGGTTACTCAATGAAGGCAGAGAAGGACAACAAAGCTGGGGAAGGGTCTAGAGGCCAAGTGTGGGGAGGAGCAGCTGAGGG
>NW_008612715.1:19752-24147 GCF_000691845.1 Merops nubicus
CTGCGGGTGTTTCCAAGCCGTGGAGATGTGGTGTGAGGGACACGGGGCAGTGGGGACCTGGCAGGGCTGTGGATGGTTGAACTCTGTTATCTTGAAGATCTCCTCCAGCCAAAACAATCCTGTGATTCCAGGACTTACCTTCACAAATGTGACCTGCTCGTGCTCCTTGGCTAGAGCTGCCATGACCTCGTTCATCTGAGCACACTGGGGAGCCCATGGTGCCCAGAAGTGGACAACTACAAGGGACCTGTTGGAGAAAAGAAAATAAATCTATGTTAACAGCATTTTCAAATGAAAAAGAACCATGCAGTACAGCAGTTCCACTTGCCATGCCAAACAAAAACCCCACAAACCAAGAAAGGACTCGCACACTCCTCCCTGAAAAAGAAAGAACTGCATGAGTGAAACCAGGAACTCCCCCAGAGGAGGACTTGAAACTTTCCCCAGGAGACACCAAAACCCCACAACCAGAAGCTGCACGTGGGAGCAGAGATCCCACCCTGGGCACCACGAGGCACCTCTCACCAGCTTCACCAAACACCAGGATGATGATGACAGGAACAAGATATTGGGATCTAATTTTCAAGTCTGTTTTCAGGTTGGCTGGTGTCAAACCCACCAAGAATGGGGGATAAAGGCTGAAATACACAGAAGGCAACACTGGAACAGGCTCCTTGAAGTGATTCCTGGTACAGAAGGAGTTTGATAGGGACTCCTCAAGCCCACACGTCACAGCTCAGGGTAAAACCTGAGCTCCCAAACCCTGTTCCAGCCCATCACCTTTCCCAGCAATGCTCTTTGTGGAGCCCAGCTACAGAGCACAGGGTTCTGGGGGCCTCCTGCTCCTGCAGGAGCTTCACCTGCCCCCACAGCTCTGCCCTCAGCTCACAGACACACTTTAATTAACATTTTGAGCCCACGGGGACATCACGTCGCCACCAACATTTTTTTTTTTGCCACAAAGTAATGAGGGGAAAATAATTAGGTGGGTTGGGAGGCAGGAAGTCATTTATATGGATGAGAACATCCAGTCACAACAGGCAGGGAACTTCAACATGAGAGAGAAAGCAGCAGTTCAGTACTTGAGAAGCCAGGCCAAGCTCTGAGGCAGAGAGTAACCAGCTCTGCTCCCCCTGTACGTGCTCATTTGCCTCTTGTCCTGTCCCTTGTCCCTTGGGAGCAGAGCCCGACCCCCCCCTGGCTCCTGTCAGGAGCTGTGCAGAGCCAGAAGGTCTCCCCTGAGCCTCCTTTGCTCCCGGCTCAGCACCCCCAGCTCCCTCAGCTGCTCCTCCCCACACTTGGCCTCTAGACCCTTCCCCAGCTCCATTGCCCTTCTCTGGCCACGCTCCAGCCCCTCAATGTCCTTCTTGATCTCTAAGAGCAAGTCCAACCATCAACCCAACACTCCCATGAGCACTAAACCATGTCCTGAAGTGCCACATCCACATGGTTTTTGGACCTCTCCAGGGATGGGGACTCCAGCACCTCCCTGGGCAGCCTGGGACAGTGTCTCACCACTCTGCCAGGAAAGAAATTCTCCCTAATATCCACCCAAAACCTCCCCTGGCACAACTTCTGCCCATCTCCTCTCATCCTATTGCTGATTACCTGGGAGAAGAGACCACCCCTCACCTCACTCCAACCTCCTGTCAGGCAGAGTGGCTGCACCTCAGGCCCCAGCAGCAATAAAGAAGTGGATGTGCTCTCCCTGCAGCCACACAGCACAGAACACACACTCTCCCCTGCCACCAAGAACTTCACAAGTGCTCAGTTTATTCTCTGCACCTCATGGGATGTGTCTGACCACAGGAACACCAGCTCAAGACAAGCACAGGAGGAATAACCACAGATTGTTTAGTCCTCACCCCACCAGAGCCTATTTTCTCCTTAACTAACACACTGCTGCAATGCTCTTCAGGTTTATTTAAGGAAGAACATGCTTTAATTTGCACCAGGGTTTTGAGTGTTCTTTTTCAACCAAAAAAAAAAGCACATTCACAGAACAAGTCTAATTCTGCAAGGACACTGCCCACTTGGTCTCTGAGTAGCTGGAAGCTGTAACACAGCAAGAGTAATTCAAACCATTAAGGAAAGAAGAAAACAGAGTTAAAAATGAAGCATGTAAGTGATCCCAAACAAAGGATTATATCCAAACAAGGTGTTTCTAACAACTCTGCTAGTATCTACAAAAGATGATTGTAACAAAAAGGTGATAAAAACTCCCAAAGTTTCTCTCCCTGTATAATTTTATGTTTCACACTTTGGAGGAAAAAGCTGTGGGTCCAAAAATAAAGTGATCTTACTGTATTCAAACTTTTTTTAAACTTTAATAGCAAAAGAAAAAAAAAAAAAAACAAGACATAAGACACATTTTCTGTGCAGGAACAAAAAGCCCAAAGTCTTGTTTCTGTAGTGTATTAAAAAATTTAAGACTCACAAAACGAAAAGCCTCACAAAATATTCTTCTAAAACAATTGTAGAACCAAACCAGCAAGATATTCAATGACAGAGACATCCAGAAAATAATTCCTCCAGAGGTCACCCTCCTTTTGGGCCAAGCTAAAAGGATTTTTTTTAAGTGTCAACACAGGTTACTTGGTTTTATAAGGTCATTTTTCTAAAACACAGTCCCAGTAAAACAACAGATTAGAGCAATAGTAAAAGTGGCTCAGTAATTTTGAAGACATTGGTTCAGTTTGTCTGTTGGAACTGTACAATCCAGCTGCATTTTGAAGGGAATTAAACCCTGAAATGACACTTATTCCATAAATAAAGGCAACAATAACTTGATGTCAGAAGGATTCATTTTCTGAAACAAGAACTCCTGTGAAATTCAGGGTCAACAAAACAGGCTGGCAGCTGGAGCTGATCAGAGGCACTGCTGGTAGTTTGGAAGAATCAGAAAGTCCATTTGGGAAAAAAAATAAGATAATTATCAGTAAAACAGCATTAAAAATTCAGCACATTTTTGTCTTTCAAAAGAAAAATCCTTCCTGAAGAAACTTCCTCCTTTCCCAATTCCAGTGAATGCTTAAAACTTTTTAATACTATTAATTTTCATATCATAAACTATAGTTAGGTTATAGTTCTATATTTATAGCTGCTAACCTAACTACAGAAGGTACCTTAGGTCAGCCAATGTATGTTTTTAAAGTTCTATCACCATCCAGAAATGGGGAGATGATTAAAAAAACCCAAGATCTACAATTTGAAGGATCTGTTGTGCCCTGTGAGTGCAAGGTCATTTAATTCTTTAGTAGTAAAAAGAAAACCCAAAGGCAAACATTTGGAAATGAAGCAGAGGAAGAGAGTTATCAGCACTATCAATTCCTCTTAGAACCAAAAACCTAAATGTGCATAAAATAACCAAGCCCACTCCAGAGCAAACTGAACCATGTTCTGTGGCCAAGGGGAATGAGAAAATTACTGAGGGTTTTGCCAAGAAGAACTTCAAAATATTGTATTTGTTCCTGAAACCATCTTCATTTCAATGTGTCTCAGGGAGGTCCCCACACAGCAATTCAGAAAAGAATAATTCCAGAAAAGTCAAGCAGCAAGTTTGGAAGAAGAGAGTTTCTTCTTGCCCTAATCCAAACTTTCCCTTGTGTGGTCTTTAAGAATGTGGTGCTGGTAGTTTCATCACTGTCTTTAAACCACTCATTAAATAATTTTCTTTAAATTCATTTAAAGGCCACTTGCTAGCACAGCAGTTATATGACACAGAAACGTTTTTGACCCAGCACCTTGATGTGTTTTACAAGACTGAGTTAAATACACACTCAGATAGTGGATTAAAAGATATACTAATAGTCACCTCACCTTTGTTTCAACAAGCAAAGCTCATAACCAGACCTGTCTGTCTTCAGTAAGGCTCTTAAGGACCTGTTGAGCTGTAATTACTGCAGTAGTCGCTGGGAGACCTTCCCACCAAAGCGAAACACATCTGCAGGGTTTTCCCTCAAAAGATCAATGCCCGAGACTTCCAAAACCAGACTAAAAGCCACTGCCCAGTGGCTACAGAGAGTCGGTGGCCCCTGCTGGGAGATGCCCATGGAATCATGGAAAGAGAGAGCACAAAACCAGATGACTGAGGAACCGGCCCTGGTGCATGACATGAATGACTTCGTTTCACGTTGCTTCCCAATAAAGAACCCAACGCTGCCGTTTCCATTCAAAATGTTGCACAGTAATCGGTTCGTTGATCCCTTAGGCTTCAGGAGAAGCAAAAAAACCCAACCCTTAGTTTGAAGGGAAGCCGTTTTGCAGCATTTTCCTGCCCCCCTGAGCCGGCACTGCCGCAGGCCTGGGCGCTCCGAGACCCCCAAGGAACACGCAGCCCCCAAACACCGCCTGCAAAGCCCCCCGGCCCGGGGGCTGCGACCTTCCCGCTGGGGC
>NW_008612716.1:0-10116 GCF_000691845.1 Merops nubicus
CAGAGGCCATGGCTGCACTTTACTGAAGGTACGTCAGCAGAGGACTCTAATGGAAAAGAACAATATGACACTGACTATTTACATCTATTGTGTAAGTTCAGGAAAAAAATTATTTCCTGTGCCTTTGATTCTCTTTATGGTCTGAGTATGAAGAAACATCCAACATGTGCTAACTAGAGACTTTAGGTCAACTTTAAAAGTAAGAGATTTTCACTGATGTATTATGGGTCTTCCACCTTTTATAAGAGTAATGAATGACCTTTCAGAACTGTGGGTTTGGTGCTTTAAGAATACTGTGTCTTAAGATAAGAGTGAATCTGCTGAGTAAGTTTCACTAAGACATCACTATTAAGAATGCAAATGCAGTTGTGACATTTCCTTTGGAGGATAAACAGTGAAGTGACATTTCTGAAAAACTGTAGTTTAGGTGACCTACAGTCTTGGAAAACATTGAACGCATGAACAGAAAGGCAATGGGAATTCAATGAATTTTGCTAATGACATTGTTAACTGAAAAAAAAAGGGCAAGCTTTGCAATTTTCTCATATTCTGCCATAATTTAATTTGTTCTATGCATTTGACATTCTTCAATACAATAGGTAAATAAATTCAGCCCCAAAGTTCTGACTTGGGTGAAATAAAATTCAAGCAATGAAATTGACATTATCAAGCCTATATTAAGACCCCCAAATAAATACTTACTGAAAAAAATCTAGGAACAGATGAGTTCTCAAAAATTTTTTTAAAAGGGTATTACTCCAGATGCTTTATTAAACATGTAGGTGGTTAAATTTAGGCAGCTGCACTTGAAGATTCTTTAGCTACATTCATAAAATATATATCTTCATTATTCATTAAGTAATAAATATCTTTTTTTTGTTTGGAGCAAGAAAATGAGTATCTAAGAGAGCTCTGACACTTTACAAAGGTGTTTATAAGATCTGTAGGCTCAGATGTTTTATTAAATCTTACATCCTCAGGTAGAACATGGAATTTTGTACTTTTTCCTGCTGTGCTCATCTTGGTCCAGTTCTACTGCTGTCATAGTAAAGGTGGGAAGCCAGCATGCCTCACTCCCTGTTAGGTCAGTTAAGCAGAACTGAAAAATTTCCCCATGAAGACTTTCTGGTCTGCCATCAGTGGTCAGAGACTTCAAACAGAGCCACCTGAAAACCTTAGGCACCCCACCACCTTCTACTGTGATCACACTGGGTTTGAAAATAGAGTAACACAGTGACCCTGCCAGAAATCCCACCCATTCAGATCTTTCTTTGCCCTCTAAGAATTAATAAATCAGGTCCTTACCTCTCGTGACACCAGATGGGTGGCTTGCAGGCTGGCAGATGATCAGTACTGCAAAACAGAAATGGCAATTCCCTACTTGCTGCTGCACAGAAATCCAGAGTGAAAATGTGCAGGTGCCTTGAAAATAGATTTAAAAGCCGAGTGCCTGCCTGGAAATGAGCATTGTTTTTGCAGCTGCAGTGCTGTGGCACATAAGAGCACCATCCTCTTCTTGCAAGCCTGCAGACCCCATACTTACCTTGAAGCCTTCCGTGGAGACGGGGCACGCTTGTCGCAGGGACGTTTTATACTATCTAGCTTGCAGATGCTACAGATGCCTGCTCTTTCTTCGGTCAAAAAATTTTTGGCAAACCTTCTTTGGGAGAGCATTGTCTGGCAAACTGAACTAAGGGCATAATTGTCATTTGACATGACTAGATATAATTAGAAAATTTTGATGTCTTACTGACTATATGAATACATCTCCTATAAACAATCTGACAAGGGTGTTAAGGAGGGAATTTGGACTAGTCAAGGCACTTAGAGAACTTGGATGCAGGACTTATGGATTCTATTGCTGGCTTTCCCACCGACTCACTGTATGACCCAGGGTGGATTGCTTGGTATGCCTGTGCTGCAGCTATCCCAGCTGTACAATAGATAAACCAGGATGTTAAAAGATAAACTAGCATTATTAAAAGTTTTTGGGAGTTGTGATGGTAAAATCCTGAAAGCAGAAGTGCAGATGTGTAACAGTTCATGGGGGTTACAGGCACAGCAGGATGGTCAGCCAAACACCACAGCAGTGAGAGGCTGGGTTCTACCTTTAAGCTTTTAAGTTTTGCCCCTCTGAGAGAGATAACTGTGAGGCAGCTTCAGGGATATCACAAAGAATGTGGGCACACACACACAGAGATATGTGCATGTGTGCCTCTCTGTGCACACTCAGATTGCAGGTAAGTGGGAGATTCTCCAAGAAATGTTTTTTTTGACCCTGTGCATCACCCTGCTCCATAGGAGGGGGTCATACCTGCTGAAAATTCTGATCTGCAGGCCAGTACCAGTGAGCAAGAGAGTCTCCCTTCTTCTGCTGGCAGCTTCTTCACCTCTCCAGGTGTTCATATGACTATAAACCTAGGAAGCTCTGAACTAGGAATGGCCCAAACCTTTTCTTTCTTACCCAGAACTGATAGAAAAATCCTGTAGTCAGTCATACCTATACAAAGAATTGGCCATAGGTGCAAACACATCATCTCAGCATGCAGTCCCAGATGATCTGCACAAAAATACATCCTCAGTCCAGCACTTCCATTTCATCACAAATATCTTGCACTCTTACGCATTTGCACAGTTCAAGAAGCCACAGTGCTACCTTTGCCAGAGCACTGGGGGTGACAGGCATGCCTGTACAGTGCTGATAGAATGGTGGAAAAGGGGATTTGCTGGTAGATCTGGAGAGAGACAGACCTAATTTTAGGAGGAGGGTACTGTCATGCCAGCTGCTTTAAATGCTCTTAGATTTAAACACATTCTTGCCCTGGTTGTTGACATCTTGATTATTAAAAGAGCTCAGTGGATAATATGTGGGCAAAGGTAGAAAAATGGTGCATGGAACTGCTGTAATATCCAGCATAAGCAATAGGCTCTCTTCATAGAGAGTCTAGCTGGGTGTGCTAGGCTAGATCACCTGACTTGGGGAACTAAGTATCCTTGCCTTCCCCATGGTCAAGGACAAAGCCAGTCTTCTCAGCAGAGCTATGGAAAGCTGTCTGGCAGAAAAGGACCTGGGGGTGCTGGTGGACAGACAGCTGAACACGAGCCAGTGTGTGCCTAGGTGGCCACGAAGGCAAATGGCATCCTAGCCAGGATGAAAAATAGTGTGTCCAGCAGGAGCAGGGGAAGAGATCTTGCCCCTGGACTTGGAACTTGGTAGACCAGAGCTTGAGTACTGGGGTAATATTTGGGCACCACAGGATAAGAAAGACCTTGGGGGGCTGGAGCAGGTCAAGAGAAGGGCAATAAGGCTGGTGAGTGTTCTGGGGAACATGGCTTATGAGGAGCAGCTGAGGTTGTTTAGCCTGAAGAAGAGGCTGAGGGGAGACCAGATTGTGCTCCACAACTCCCTGAAAGAAGGTCGAAGTGTTGTAGGGGTTGGTCTCTTCTACCAGGTAACTAGTGATAAGATGAGAGGGAATGGGGTTAAATCGCACCAGGGGAGGTTTCGTTTGGATCTTAGGAAGAATTTCTCTCCTGACAGAGTGGTGAGGCATTGGCCCAGGGGGCCCAGGGTGGTGGTGGAGTCTCCATCCCTGGAGGGGGTCCAAAACATGTATGGGTGTGGTACCTGGGGCATGGTTTAGTGGTCAGGGTAGTGTTGGATTGATGGTTGGACTTGACGAATTAGACGTCTTTTCCAACCTTAATGATTCTGTGATTCTTCTGGGTTTTTGCTGTTGTCTTGCACAGGACATGGACCCAACTGTGTAACAGGCAGGAGTGAGGCACATGAGCAAGCAGTTCTGGGCATGCAGTCAGCTGAGTCTAATTTGAAAGAGAAGTGGCCAGTAATTTGCAGTAATCTGAGGTGTGTCCAGGTGTGGACAGTCATTCAGCAGTGTTTTGGGGACTGAATTAAAGTGTCAGCAGGTCCCCATAAGGCAGTGTTAGAAACCTAAAGCCTTTTTAAGGAAGTGGTCCAGCTCTCACAACAGGGTTGTGAAGCAGGGCATAGCAATGCAGGAGAGGCTTTTATCTGGATGGCTTTTGAATATCTCCAAGGATGGAGATCTCACAAAGGCTCCAGGAAACCTGTACCAGTGCTCAGTTACCCTCACAGTGAAAAAAGTGTTCCCTGATTTTCAGAGGGAACGTCCTGTGTCGGTTTGTGCCCATTGTCTCTTGTTGTGCCTCTGGGCACCACTGAAAAGAGCCTGGCTGAGTCCTTTCTGTACCCTCCCCTACAATATTTATATACATTGATAAGATGTATATAAACAAATGTATAGCATGCAGCTCAACTCCCAGGTTACAACAATTCAAAGGTATTTCCATAACAATTTCCACTTCTGATTCCTTTGGACTAGACCATAGTCTTGAACATTACAATGAGCTCCCCTCCTTGTCCCTGCTGGGCTTGAACTTACCCATGGACTGCAGTCCCTTAGGGGTGTACCTGCTCCAAGTGAGTCACAGTCTTTCCAGGGGTGTACCTGCTGTGGCATACACTTATCTACAGTCACTTTGAGATGCATCTGTTCCAGCATGGGCTGGAACATGGGCTTATCCATGGGCCATAATGACTTCAGAGATATACCAGCTCCAGTGTGGCCTTACACACAGCCACAGGTCCCTTCAGAAGTAAACCTGCTCCAGCATGGCCTTACCCATGGCTGCAGTCCCTCCAGGGCTGTACCTGCTCTTTTGTGGGCTTATTCATGACCACATGCTTTGAGCTGCTCCAGGTTGACCTCATGCGCAGCCACTGATGCTTCAAGGTGTGCCTGCTGCAGCATGGGCTTATCCACAGCCACAGATGCTTGGAGATGTACCTTCTCCAGCATGGATTTATCCTTGGGCCACATTCTCTTCAGAGATATACCTGCTGCAGCACAGACATGGCCATGGCCACAGATGCTTCAAGATGTGTACACATTTCTGGCTCATGTTCAACATGGTGTCCACCAGGAACCCCCTGGTCCTTTTTTGCAAAGCTACTTTTCAGACAGTCGGCACTCAGGACATACTGGTGCATGGGGTTGTTCCTCTGAAGGCACAGGGCTTTGCACTTCCTTTGCACTGCTGGACCCAGTTACTGACCTCTGGGTTTTGCCCAACCAGCACCCAGTTGCACGCTATCCTGAACATAGAAAAGACTTTATGTTATATGGGACACAGCAATTGCAGAATCACAAAAACTTCAAGTCCTACTGGCATGTTTGCCAGTATTGTAACTGAGTTAACTTAATCATGTGTGAACTTCCAGCTAAAGACACTTTGTGACATTAAAGCAAAGCAAGTCCACAGGCAGCTCTACATTCCCCCAGTAAACTCCATGCTTTGCACACAAACAGGGTGAGATACCTGTAGGTTCAATGTAATGTCCATGGAGGCAAGAATGCTGGTTAGAGACCGAACTATTTGCCATCTACTTCAAGGACTTGGTAGTCACTATCTCAAATACTGGATTATCCAGTTCACTGACGCTAGTCTCTGCTTGATCTTTGGAGGAGAATCTGGATGGTAGGACTACCAGCCAGCAGGATCCAGTTCTAATAGTGGTTCTGGCCCACTCTGACTGAAGCCGGTTTTAATATAGGGCCATTACAGCCATGTAGAAATAGGCAACCTGAAGGTTGAGGAGTAGGAGATTGTGACCTCATTCAGTAGAAGAACTAGGATCGTTATCTTGAAGGTGTGAATCTGGTAGTTTTCCTATCACCAAAAAGAATCACAACATTCCTTGACACAAAGAAACGGCAGCTACAGAGCTACTCCAACGAATTGAGAAAGAGCAGGTTCCCTGTCCTGAGTCAACAGGGAAGAAACTTTCTGCCAGTCTCTTCTCTTTGTTCTGAAACAGCAGATCTTGGACTCTGACCATCCAGGCATGCTATGTCTGTGGTCACCTCCTTAGGAGGGAAGGCAACCTTGCGTACAGAAGAGTGACATGGGATTTACACAAGAGTACTCAGAAAACTGCAGACAGTAACATTCCACAAGGAAGACTGGGAATTATGCCTGATTGTCCAGCATGTAGAAGGGGTGCAGGACATACCACCCCACCTAATGCTGCACCAAGTGTCAGAGGAGGTCCTACTATGGCTGAAGCTTTCTGTGGGCACATGCAAATCCGCAGAATATATATGAATATATATGCTGTTGTAAGTTTAGAGAAGAAACTGTCATTACTGTGGGCCCCAAATTTTAAATTCTGTGCCCAGCAGAAGTATTGACCTATGTCTACAGTAACAGCTCCATATTGGTACCTCATTAGCAGTATAAAACCCAAAATTGGCATAATGTGATTATGAGTATGTGGGCTTTGCTTGGTGTCTCAGAGTGAAATCCCTGAAAGGCACTTGTTATGAATCAATCAGGAGTCTGAAGCATTACTGAAATCTAGCACAAGCTCTCCAGGAGTGTATGGAGATGTAACCCTCATCCTAAGAACAATTTGCATACTGAGTTCAGCTAAAATTTACATACTTCACATTAAATAGTTCTGTCTCCACCATGAAGCAACATTTACAGATAACACCAATGTGTCTGCCCACTTTTCTGTCAGCTGCACTCTAATACAAAAATAATCCTGGTGGCTTAGACCAGCAGGGGTGAAGGGGCCTAAATGAATTCAGCATTAAACACTCCAGTGCCATTCAAACTGAATCAAGGTGTTTTTCAGCAACTGCTCTGGAAGAACCAGCATTAGAAAAACTCAGAGAGTCAGAATAAGAAGATAAAATGTTTTACTTGAAAACTCTAAATTCAGATCTGTTTCCTTTTGTCTCCTTTTGAATTAGCTAAAAAAAAAAACATGAAAAACAAGAACTTTTCATTCAGTGTTTTCAGTAGATGATTTTAAAATATCTTTTTGAAGGAAATTATGAGCTAAGGCAACGGTAGCTGTAACAGCATCTGTTGTAAACACAGGGAGTATATGAACTCTCAGGCAATGTCTATAGCAGAAGAACACCTGACAACTGGATTAAGTTTGTGGAGGCTGGAAAAGAAGGCAGGAGAAAGTGCAAAAAGGGTTGGGAGAATAACTCGAATAACCCCACATTCAGTGTTTTAATGTATGACATAAAGCTCATGAAAAGAAAAGTGAAGTGTTTGGTCAGGTGGCATAAGCATTCCTGAAAAGGATTCTAAATTACTGACCATCTGCTTTGGATTTGTTTTAATTTATAAAGCTCATGTATCACACCCAGGTATGGCTTCTACAACACTGGCATCGTGGCTTCTTACAAAGCTTCTTCTAAAGCAGCAGCCTGTAATCTGAAGTAGATGATCCAGATTCCAGTGTAGTTTAACTCTGTAGATCCCAGTAAATTGTATCAGGGAAAACTCTGCCCTTTCTCCTGTAACCAGGCACAGCCAGGGAGAAATCTGTCCAGGAAAGGATCTGTTGGAAGAAGTGCAAGTGCCTCAATGGAAAAAGAATGTCATGTTTCCTGCCAGCCATTCATTTTCTGTCAATTCTATTTCCACCTCTTCAGGGCTGGACTCAGAAGCCAACTGCAGCACAGTTAAAAGAGAAGAGGTGGACTGAAAGTCTGGACACAGACTCTCCTGCACAGCTGTATGGTGTCGGCAAGGCACACATTCCCCATGGAAGAGAATGGATTCAGCTGTGTTGAAATAGATCCTTCTTCAGACAGAAATCAGGCAGCTGCCTCCCTTTCTGCCAGCCTGTAAGATGTGTATTTCCTTCTCCTGATCCCTGTGTTTAGCTGAGAGGCAAGGAGTGAGAAGGCGTTTTTTAGCTAGGCAGCAGAGCCGGTCTGGAGCGGGGAAGTGGAAGTACCTACAGACTGTTGTAGGTTAGCTTGTGGGAACCTCTCTGTCACACTTATTCAGGGTCATCCATCAAGCTCATGCAATGTCAACATGAGAATGTACTTGTGTGGCAGAAGGTTTTGTGGTAGGAAAAGGAATCTTTTACTGTAGTTAGATGAGCCTGGATCTTTTGCCCTGGGAACTACTCCTAGGCCCTCTGCACCTCTAACTAGAACAGACTGGCATCCGAGAGGAAGAACTTCAGGGTTATGGTGGATACGAATATGAGTGCTTTCCCTGTAAACGGGATGAACCAAGTGCCATGTGGTGTTGGAAAAGTGATCAGCTGATTGTAAGAAGCTATTATCCCCTTTGCTTGACACTGGTGAGTCCTAATCTGAGATGGCTTGTCTAGTTTTAAGCTCCTCAGTTCAAAAGGGATCTGAACTAATAGGAGAGTGTCCAGCAGAAGTCTGGCGAGATGGGCACGGGCCTAGGAAACTTGTGCTATGAAGCAAGTTTGAAGGCATGTTTAGTCTGAGGTAAGAAGAGCTAATGCACATGAGGAGCAGTTACAAAGACTCTGTGTCAAGCTTTTTTCATGAGTAGCAGACAATGTAACAAGGGACAATGACCACAGATTGTTGATTGAAAGTCTCCATTTAGACATTCTTGACTACTGGGTAATGCAGAAATGGCATAAGTTACACAGAGAGGTTGTGGGGCCTCTGACTGAAAAGCTTGGTTAAGCCAAGCCATGTCTGTTCTGACCAGCATCAGCAATAGAGCTGCTTGAAGTGGGAGATAAAGACCTTCAGATGTTCCTCCACAACAGCATTTCTGGAGTTTCATTGTAAAGGTTTCCTCTATCCATCCAAAGCAGACACTTGCTCAAAGCCAGGCAGAGAAGGTATCTGCAGCTTCACACCTTCTAAGAAACAGAATTTTTCCTGGAGCCATGAAAAAGAACTTCTCTTGAGTGGGCTACTGAGCATGAATGTTTGATCTCACTGGATTGTTTCAGACGGTTAATTCCATTCAAGTTATCAAAGTGTATCCCTCCAGAACACCAGTTCCAGAAGACTGCTTCTCAAGTATGTCACCTGGAAACATCCTTAACAGCAGTAGGCTTCAGTAGTTTTCAGATCCTGAAAAACAGGATGACATGCAGGCAGAATCAGACAACTGTGGAGCTCACCGGGGCAGCAGAGTGCATTGCATTACATCACATCGTAAAGAAGTTCCACCAGGTGAGGAGCAGCAGGGCAGGCAGAGTGCAGGTCCTCTTGTTATCACAGGCCGGACACATTCATGGTGGTAATTGTGTGCTAATAAATATTTTCCCAGTCCTGTTACAGGAACCTGAGGATCTGGTACAAGCCTTTCTCATTCTGAGTCACTAAGTACCATTTGTCATTGTCAGGTGTCAGAGCTGGGCTGGCCAGTAGACTTAAATAAAGTCTTACCAAGGGGAAGAGATAAGGAACAAGGGAGAGAGACTTATAGATTAGGAAAGAAAAGTGAACAGCTTTGATGAAAATAACGGTAATATGAAATATATACATATATATGCAAAACCAATATTGAACTGAACCCCTGATGCCAATTACATCACCATCACCACTGATGCTGCACAGCAGGCACTAGGGAAGTCCCAGACTAGACTCAGTGGTAGATGGGAACTGGATTCAGGAGCTGGATTTGGGAACTGGATTCAGGAACGCACAGATCTGGATTGAAGGCAGAATGCATAGAGTCCTCCTCAGATGCTGGCCATTGAAGCAGAGGCTTGGCTCTTATGATCCCTCAGCTTTATACTGAATACATGGAATGGAATCCCTCATTGGTCAGTTTAGGGTCACCGGTCCTGGCTGCTCCTCCCCTCAGATGTCACCTCTAACTCAGTGCACCCCCTAATGTGGTGCACAAGATTCATCAGTGCCTTGATTTGTACAGGAGCAGACATAAGCTGCTGTGCAGAGGTCGTCTCTGAGCACATGGAGGAGAAGAAGGTTATCAGGACTAGTCAGCATGGATTTACCAAAGGGAAATCATGTTTGACTAATCTGATAGCATTCTATGATGTGGTGACGGAATGGGTAGATGCAGGGAGACCAGCTGATGTAGTCTACCTTGACCTTAGCAAGGCGTTTGATACAGTTCCCATAACATCCTCCTGAGCAAGCTCAGGAAATACGAGCTAGAGGAACAGGCAGTGAGGTGGGTCGAGAACTGGCTGCACAACAGAGCACAATGGGTGGTGATCAATGGTGCCAAGTCCAGCTGGAGACCTGTATCAAGTGGAGTTCCCCAGCGATCAGTGCTGGGTCCAGT
>NW_008612717.1:0-1359 GCF_000691845.1 Merops nubicus
TAGCCCTGTCCACCCCAGCATCCTGAGACACTGCCCCTATCTGGAAAGCTTCTCTCTCATCAAGCTCGACCATGTTTGCCCCACAGTCCCAGCATTTTAGCAACCAGGACATGAGAGTCTCACCCGGACTTCTGCTGAAATCCTGGCGCAGGCGCCTCATGTCTTTAGGGGGTATGGAGGATATGGTTACTACCTCATTTTCATGGTCCGAATTCTTTGCGGTCGGATTGCTTGCAGGACTTGCTGCTGTTGGACTGCTTGTAGGATCTGATCCATCCGAGCCTCCCTCACCAGGATCCTCAGCTGCATTTTGTTTATCAGACTTCTGGAGATTCTTACATCTTGTAGTTACAGGGGCCAGAGAAACAGTCATTAGCATTTGAAAGGTTTTGCCCTGAGGCTGTGGCTGACTTTATCCGCCTAGGTTTGGGGACTGGCTTCTCAGGCTTATCATTGGTGACTACAGTGGAAGTTGGGGGCTCAGCTGAGGTGCTTAAAGGTGCCCCGAGGCTATGGGGTTCTGTTGTTACACTGACTACACTGCACTCACACTCCCTACAGCCAAGAAGTTTCCTAGCTGCTAGCTGCATTGCTCTGAAAACGGTTGCCAGTCCTCCTTTAATTTGAGAAACCACCCTCGTAATATACATAAATTGGATTATATTCATAACTACCAGACTACAATTGAGTACCACATATTTATGCTAGTTTCATATTGGCGATGTATATTAATGCATTCATCACCAAAGGCATGTTTTGGATATGAAAAATTTCCTGTACCAAGAACATTTCTAGAAGTGATATTATCCCTCAGATACACATACAGATAACCCGGCAAGCCCTTAATCCAATCAAGAAACCAATTTGCTAGCACTCTAAGCAAATGGTAGGTCATGACATTCTCGGTCACTTTAAAAGTTACAATCCCCAGTACCTGCAAAACCAGGAACTTTACAAACAGCATCTTTCTTACTTTTTGACATATTTTTCACACACCAAAATTAAAATTCTCGTGCCCCAAGTTGGGCACCAATTAATTCTGTCCCAGTTAGAAGGCAGAGTTGTGTCCCACCTCCCTTATCCCTCAGTTCTCCCAGGTAGAGAGGTAAACAAAGTAAAGCAGGGGTAATGAAGGCTTTGCACCAATTGAAAAGTTAACAAAATTAAATATATTATTTAGCAGGGAACAGAAAAGAAGAAGGATAGGGATTTAACAGGGTACAGAAAGGAAGAAGGGTAGGGGTTTAACAGGGTAAGGGGAATATAGGAACAACAAAGCAAGGAAGATTAAAGTTCCAAATATACAAAACCCAAATGTTGTGCTGAGGCTCCCCAGTGCTGGATCTTGCTGGATTGAGG
>NW_008612717.1:1523-2669 GCF_000691845.1 Merops nubicus
CCCTTTTATAGATCCCAGCAGGAAGTCCCGAAGACAGGAAGAGGGGAGTGGGAATAGAACAGGTGTACACCCCTTTCATTCAAGCTTGCTCCTGGTTAGATTTCAGATCTCCACCCACCAGGAGCAGCAGGTTTCAAACCATCACACCCAGGCAGCTTTCAGCATGCTGTGCCTGTCTGACGCAGTGCTGGTGCTGGTCCTCACCTTCCTTGGCAGCCCTTGCACACACCAGACATCTGGAGCTGCCACCTTTGCTTTAGCTTCTACCCTTCACAGTGTCTTGTACTCACAAGGGGTTGTATTGGCTCTTGCCAGGGCCCATCTCCCAAAGTGAAAATATCCAGTCTCTGCTCTCCCAGGAAAGGGGCCAGTACTGAATACTGTTGCTTGCCCTCACCTTTCCCTTAAATGAAGCCCTTTCACAGCCCAAGAAATCTGGATTCAAAGTGGTCTTCAAGGAGCAGGGCTACATGGTGTTCTACCTGAGGTGAGAACATCCTGTACCTCCCGTTCCCCTGCCCCCTGCTCCCAGCATTTGGGACAGGGCTGGCAGCATGTGCCTGCATGTGTGAAGAAGCTTGGCCCAAGTAGCCCCAGTGCCCATGTGCATGCACTGGCTCAGAGGCGGCTGGCAAGGAGAGGTCCAGCCCCTTACCATGGTTTTGCTGTACATCAAAACCACCTAATCTCCTCAAAGCTTCTGTCTCCTCTTTTTTGTGTGTATCTCCAGTGAGAGCATTCCAGTCACTCAGACCCTCGTGGTTAGCACAAGTTCTTTGCCTTCTCCAGAAGCCCCAGCCCCAAGAAGAGCTCAGAGAGGCCCAGTGCTAAAGCTTCCTCTAGCCTGCTTGGCTGTGCTGGCAAGAGCTCTGGTCAGAAAGAAAACTGCAACCAAGAGGCACCGGTAAGAGGCCCCTGTCTTTGCTGCTGATGGGTCAGGTGAGTCCTTGGCCAGCGGCCCCAGGAGCTGGGAGCTGCAGTCCCTCTGTGAGGGCACATGGGCTGCAGCTTCACAGGGAGGCAGGCGCAGGGAGGATGTTTGCAGGAGGGATCCTGCTGAGCCAAGGGTTCCTGTGCGTGCCTGGGGATGGATGGGGAGGGTGGCATTGCTCCGTGTCCTTGCCTCCTTCAATTCTCTACCTGCTG
>NW_008612717.1:2747-3033 GCF_000691845.1 Merops nubicus
AAAATTTTTGTGACAGGGATGAAGCTGTCAAACATAACCACTCCACTGTAGCTGCCTGCTGGGTCCCTGTCACCCAACCTGTCCCTCAGAGCCACCCGCATAGCCACAGCACTGCTTCCCCCAGCAGTCTCCTGCACCCAGAGCAGTTCAGGTTTTCTGTAACACCGGTGGCACAAGTGAGTCTAAAGTGGAGCTGCCCTGGCAGAGCTCCTGGGAGAGAAAGCAGCCACCTACCTGATGGAAGCTGCTGCTGGAGCCCAGCCCCAGTCAGGAGCCTGGGGGCAGG
>NW_008612717.1:3216-3451 GCF_000691845.1 Merops nubicus
AAAAAGGTATTTCCTCCCTGTGGGCCAGCACTGCTTGGGAGCTGAGAAGCCCCATGACACCACAACCGATGTCACTGGCAGTGGGATAAAGAAGAGAACTGAAAAAAAGCTAAAACTCATGGTTGAGCTAAAAAGTGTTTAATTGTGGTGTATGAATTGCATGGTCCTTACAGCTGCTTGCAACTGAAAATGTTTATTGCTACAATTCATACACACTTACAGCCCTGGAGCTGGC
>NW_008612717.1:3833-6521 GCF_000691845.1 Merops nubicus
ATAGGTAGGGCCAAAGCCATGGCCACAAGCAAAGCCAACCAAGGAATTCAATCCCTCTTTCCCATGGTAGGCAGGTGTTCAGCCATCTCCAGGACAGATGGGCTTCGTCACGCCTAACGGTGACTTGGGAAGACCAATGTCATCACTCCAGACATCCCCCTTTCCTTCTTCTTCCCCCAGCTTTCTGTTGTTGACCATGATGTCTTATGGTCTGGAATATCCCTGTGTTCCGTTGGGCTCGGCTGTCCTGGCTCCATCCCCTCCCAGCTTCTTGTGCACCCCTAGGCTGCTCACTGGGAGGGTCGTGTGAGGGGCAGAAAAGGCCTTGACGCTGTTTAAGGGCTGCTCAGCAGTCACTAAAACATCCCTGTATTATCAGCACTGTTTCCAGCACAAATCTAAAACACAGCCCCGTAACAGTGAATATGGAGAAAATTAACTCTAACCCAGCCAAAACCAGCTCAGAAATAATAGTAATAGTAATCATCATCATCATGATCATCATCATAATTGTAATGAGAAGTAATATAACAAAATGAGAGAGAAATAATCAAGAGGGTGTAGGTGCAGGGTCCACTGTCGTCTGGGCTGTGGTTAAAGGAAGGCTGAGGGCAGCAATGGAGCAAGGGGGCCAGGAGGACCAGGACCCCATTGCCTGTGAGGGGCTCACAGCCACTCCTGGGTTCCCCCTCCTGCATTGGTGATGTCATGGTATCAGGGAGAAGCACCTTCCACTGCTTCAGGCTTAATGTGGGTGATAGCTTGGTGCCCACCAAATATTCATCCATACACATGGAGTGGAACATGAGTCCTGGCACCATCTACAATGAGCTTCACCTGGAAGGGAAGCTCTGTGATGTGGTCATCAGTGTGGACAGTGTTGAATTCAATGCTCACAAGATGGTCTGTGGCTGCAGTCCCTACTTCAGGTCAGTGCTTGAAACTAGAGGGGATGGGGACAAACCATATTTCCTAGCCTGGGTCACACTGTTTGAGTGTATCTCCAGTGCTTCCATCAGCACTGACACACTCATCCAGCAGTTCCCCATAGTTCTGGTACCTCCCTGGATACCAGAATTAATCCACAACCTCACGTCTAACTGCAGCTCTGGAAGTGGGTGTCTGGTGAACGCCCGGAGGCAGGGCATAGCTGGGATGTGACCAGCCTGGCATACCCATCATCAGGTGGGAGGTTTTCCTTCCCCACACCCCATTGTTCTCCGGTATTCTTGTCAAAGCAAGGTGGCCACTTGCCCTGTTACTCTCTAGCCACAGCTGGAGGCTGTGACTCCTTTTTAAAGCAACCAACTAGCGAAATATGAATTGGTAATCTGCATGGCCTCCCAGTGTGACTGCTGCTAGTGCCCAAACTGGTCCCTGGGGAAGAAGGCACAGGGGAGAAGGAGGTCAGAGGCAAATGCAGCAAAGCTGTTTTTCCCCCAGCATTGCTTTGGGCTTTTTCAGGGTTTTGTTTGCCGGCAGCTGGAGCGAGGCAGGGAAGAGAGTGTATAAAATCCCTGGCACTTCATCTGAAATGATGAGGCTCATTATCAAGTATGCCTACAGTGGGACAGTGCCGCTCACGACTGACAGTGTTGAAAATCTCATCACCGCAGACCAGTTCATTGCCCTGGGCATTGTTGGGCTGTGCTGTGAGTTCTTAAAGTCCCATCTAAGCGTCAAGAATTGTATTGGCATCTGGAGACTCACAGACTGGTACAACTGTCCCGACATGCGAGAAGCAGCCTCGGCGTTCATCCTCCAGCATTTCGAGGAGGTGACCAAGGTATCTGCAGAGTTCCTAGAGCTCTCTGTCAGTGAGCTAAAGCACCTCATTGAGAGGGATGAGCTCAATGTGAGACAAGAAGACGCTGTGTTCGAGGCCATTCTGCAGTGGATTGGCCACGACCCGCAGAACAGGAGGCGATATGTCACTCGTGGCTTAAACGCAGACATCGACTGAACGTGGCCTAGCTGATCGCTCACTCCTCCCTGCCTCTGGGGGACAGGGGGGCAGAATTAAAAGAGAAGTAAAGCATGTCGAAATAAGAAGAGTTTAAGAACGAAAATAATTAGATATCTATTAACTTGAATAAATAAATTATAGAAGTTATGCTCAAAAAAGTCAAAGCTGAAGGAGAATTTTCCTGTTGCAAGGCAACACTGCACTTTGTGCCTGTGGCTTCCATGGCAGTGAGCAGATTTCTAAGAGGTCTTTCTAGTTCTTTTATCCAAAGTCTCAGAATTGAGGTTCTCCATCCAGAATCATGGGAGTTTCCTCACAGGGGTGGAGGGTCAGATCTACACATGTGGCAGGGGCTGCATTAACCCCCCCATCTCCCACTGCATCAATGACCGCGGGTAGAGATGCTGTGAAAGAAACATCAAACCTTTAACAAGTTGAGAGAGAGATGGGAGAGGTCTGGGGCTGGAGTGGGTGGGTGTGGGTCACATGTTCTGGGGCTCTGTGCTCCACACCTTCTGTATCAAGCTACCAACAGTGGCTGCAGGGGCGTGAGGCACTTTGCTCTCTGGCCCTCTCAAGGTCCTGGTTCATTTGGTGGGCACAAGGTATGAGAATCCCTACACTTGCTGCGGCCCTTTGCAGCACTCTCTCCATCCAGCTTCCCCCCCTACGGGGCTTTAGAGTGTTTTACCACGTGGCACACCACCAACTTCTTCCTCTTC
>NW_008612718.1:0-68333 GCF_000691845.1 Merops nubicus
AAACCTCCCAGTTTTGTGCCATCAGCATGCTTTCCTATCATATCTTTCACATATACTTTCGAACAATATTTTATCTGCTTAGGAATATTTAAATTAACCATAAAGACAGGAAAAGAAAAAGACAGTTAATTGGTCCTCTCAATTTTGGTGAGGTAGAACTGTAACCATCTACCTTACCCTTACTTTAAAATTATAATCTTGGACTATATAATTTCATGTGTTTATTTAATTGCCACATGTGAATGAGCCTGCCACATTCACATGTGGCAATGCTCTGGGGCAGAATATAAAATGGAAAACTGCAAAGTGGTGCTAGGCTAAACTGAAGATTATTTATACTGGTGTATGCAAGACAATCTTCAGGATTAGAGGAGGTGGACCATATATCAGGAAAGCAATATCTGTTGCTTACAAAATGAAAGATAGAGCTGAGAAGCACAGGCACTGACTGACCTCATCCCTGAGCACACCCAGTCCTGTCCTTCAGGTATATCATCAATTGTGCAAATATAAAGTCAACCAAGGTTTTGGGATCACTGAAATTTCTCATCTGAAAAAGCCTGTGATACAACTAAACATCTTTTGCAGATTTATTTCTGAACAACATTACATTCAATACAGTTGGATAATTAAGACTTACTTGGTGCCAAGAGATCTGTTTCAGAGTAAAGGAAAATTCATCCCAAATTAAAGCACTGGTGAGATACAGGCACTCACTCCCGAAGCACAGATTTGATAAACTGCAGACTGTGCCTAATGACTTTTAGTTCTGATGGGCGATTAGTGTGCTCTGTAATGGACTGACAGAAACAGCTGATTCTATTACAAGGACATGTTCTGGCTAGGATTTTCTTTCTGTTGCATTTAAATTATAAATATGAACTCTCTTGAAAATATATGAAGACAAAAGATATTAATCAATCTCTAAAACTTCTGTCTTCTGTCCTTTACCATATTTCAAATTAGAACAAACATTGACTTCATCACCAGGAAAAGCCTCTCAGGTACTCAGGACTGTCTGTACCATCATTATTCTTCCTCACTATGAAGCACAAAGTTCTCTTCATCCTTTTCACCTTTTGGAAGAAGCTGCAAGGTTTTTTCATTCAGGTGTTGGCTTCAAAGGCAGATTTTAAGGTTTATTCCAGTTTGTACTTGTGTGTACAGAAGAAATTTCCAAAGTCTTTGCAAAAGACTTGCAAATTCATCAAAAATTGTCACTGAACATTCCTCTTCTCCAAAGAGAGTTTGGGAAGGGGCTTTTCCTGAACCTGACAGATCTCACAACAGCTAGTGTAATCAATGTCCTTGTCCACACCTTTCAGTTCAGTTCAATGCATGGTCAAAGCACTCAGCTCACAACAGCTTCTGAGGAGTCAAAAAGTCTTTAATACATTGTTGTTAACCCAGCATCTTTAATGTACTATAGGAGAACTAAGAATAACAGAATCAAATTTTGTGCTTCTCCAATATACATTCCATACAACCAACAAAAAGTCATACATATTGGGGAAAAAAAGTAGCATGTAACATCTAAACCATGTAACAGGCAAATTTTAAGTACATTAAAACAATTAAGTACGAAAGTGGTCCGAGAACCTAAAAAACAGCTGTATACCTCTGCACAAGCCTTCTCACTGTTGTTTTTCAATTTCTGTTGCAGTTTTCTTTTGCCTATTCCACTCCACTAACAATCATGCCCAATTCAGTAGCTTTTTTTTCCAGAGAAGTTACCATTTTTATATACTTGTCATAGGTGATAGAAGACATTTTATACTAAGGAAAACGCTTAATTTTTATGATGCCTGGTAATGATAAAAATCAGTCTTACAAGGCTTTCCACAGATCTTCTTGCATTTTTGTTTGAAAGGGACCAAACTACAAAGAAAAAGCTAAAAAGATAAAAGTTAAGTGACCATCTGTGAAGAAAGTCAAAGAATAACCTAAATAACTTGCAAAGAAAGACTCAAGATTTAATTTTTCAATAGCAGCCTTCTACCTATATGCTTTTTGATATGGTAAACTGTCTTCTCCATTAAGAGAATCCTTAGTTTATTTCCTTGAAATGTTTAACTCATTAATGCACATTTAGACATTAAGAGAAGGAAAGACTGTGATTCCCATTTAAATCCTATTCTTGGAGCTAAAACAGTATACCAAATGCACCACCACATTTTAAGTATTTCAGTTGGCTTAATTGGAAAGATACACCTTAAGACAGAAATTTTAGGGAATTTGCATTTGTTGTATTCAGAATTTTAACATTAGAAAGCAAACCCACCATCTAGTCCACGAATTACAGATGACTGGCCATAGCAGTACTTAAGTAACCTACATAAAAAAACTAATCCCAGCTTCTGGGGTTACTGCAGATTTACCTATGTGCTAAGTGATATTTTAGACTTAACATCTTAAATGGTCTTTTATCACTTAAATGATAAAGAAAAGCAAGTCAAAGGTAACACTCTTGGGGTTTTTTCACTGTTATTAATGCCCCACTATCTTCTTAATTAATGAATTAGACTACTTTTTTTTTCTGGTCCATCGTTTCTTTTTATAGAAGTATTTATCTTTGAAACAAATCAAAACAAACTTGACATTTTTATAAGGAAAATACTGAAATGGTTCACACAGAGACAAGACCTATCAGAGGTTGGGGAAAAAAAAAAAAAAAAAAAAAAAAAAAAAAAAAAAAAAAAGTCTCCAGAGAAAAATGCAGGTTTTCAGATGTAGTAAGTCCATTGTCTTAATAGGAGATGAGCCCCTGGGAAACTGCACTTCCTTCTTAACATGGTGCTGAAATATTTTTCAGCTGTAGGTAAAGCAACTCAAATCATAGTCCTCCCCCACCTGAAGCTAGCCAGCATTCATGCCTTGTCTGCTTAAATCACACTGCACAACTTGCTTAAAAAAAAAAATCAATAGACATTATGCCCACTTACTTAAAAATCAATAGACATTATAGATGAATAAAATATTCTTTTCATTTCACCAACAATTGAAATTGAATATTTATAAGCCTCTCTACCCAGGTGTAACATTAAATGCAGATGCATACAGAGCATTTAAATGTCTACTGGTCCTAGGAAGTAGAATCTGCACTGTAAAACAAAATGGAAATAATTATCTGTAAAATAACTACTGAAGAATACTAAACCTTATTTTCAACCTTGACACTTCCAAGTTTTACCTATTTCAGTATACTTATATAGCATTCCACTGTCTGTTCAGTCCTAGAGAGATAATGAACATGATATAAAACTGATAAAGCAACTGACTGACAGACAGTATTTTCAAAACAATATCAGGAACTCAATGCAAAAATTTCCAGTAATTTCAATGGAAAAAGTGAGAAATTAAGTTCATTGTACTCTCTGAAAATCTCCATCTATGGTTTCCTTCATACCTAACAGGCTTTTGCTTTCATCAACTTGGGCATTCCTATCAAGGGAGTCAGTATGTGGAGACTTGAGAAATGCAGGGAGCAAAAAAGGGCTCAAAAAGCCAACAGGCAAACAAACAGTGTAACACCAAGAGGAAAGGGAAATGAATCTGTCTACAATGCCAGGTAGCTCCCATATGCAACACTGAGTAGTAGAGCAAAGCAGACCTTACAAGTGCTTCCACATTAATTCTAGAAGCCTGAAAGATAAAACAAGTATATCTGGCATCAAATAACTGCTCTCTGTAACTGGCAACCCACACACCTACCCACAGGAGGATAACCAATGAGATAGTGTTGTCAGGTATCTGTTTTTCAGGAATAATGGATTAAGATGTATGGGCAGGGAAGTGGCTGTCTATACGAAGTTTACCTGGATAAAAATATTACAGAAGAAAAGCATCATAGAATCTCTTTGTGCAGGAATCCCAGTATGCAATAGGAAAAAAATGCAGTTCTAGGACTGTGCAACCAAGTTGCAGATGAAGACAGTGACAACAATTAGGAAACACTAAATTAGGCTAGGGAAGCTGCTAAGTTAGGACAAGTCATGAGAATGGAAGATTTCACTTGTCCACACAGACTGGGCCTTATTAGGATAAGCGATAGAGAGAATATTTTGGATGTAATAAACCACCTGGAAGACTCGTCTGAACTTCAAGAAGAGAAGCTATTTTAGATTTGACCCCAGTCTTTGACCTTCTTTTTCATTTCTAGTGCCCACAGTATGATTCTGTTCTGACTGAGGTGCAGCATTCCTCCTGGGCAGATCCCTTCAGTCTCAATAGGTTGATTGGCTCCCACTGCACCTAAACCCTTCTTTTTACACCATTATATCATCCACCCATGGGGGCTGCTAATCTCTTGTCCACCAACTCCCATACATGGAGCTGGCAAGGTATTACACAGAAAGTTATCTGAGAAATCTTGTATTTCAGAGTCCCACTTGGCAACCTGAAGTTAGCCTCAAGTCTCCCTCCTCAGACATCCTACATCAGGAATCCATTTAACGGCATTTACTCACAGAATTTCACACTATAACAATCAGCTTCCTCTTATCCTTGTGAATAACCTCTGCTTCAGGAGCGTCCCCAGTACAGAAGGATACAGTGACATCACCTCGAAGGTGGGTCTTGTCCAAAAGATTGGGTCCATGCTTCCCAGCAGGTTGCCCTCTTTTTCTGAAATGCAGATCCTCAGCAGCAGCACAGAGGCCGCCACAGTTAAGATGGGAGTACCCTACCATATCTGTAGCTCTCATCTATGAGACCCTCTACTAATCTGGCCCAGTTCAGCTCCTTTCAGCTTAAAGAACAAACCTATTCTCTGGGAGCTCCCTGAACCACATGCACACTTTAAAAGGCCTGCTCCCTGACTACATCATGTGTTCTGCATTCTCTGCAATAAATAGAGAAACCTTCATTTAGATGCTACATATTTTACTTCTGTCTTGTGTTTAAAATGTGTTAAGTATTGGAAGTTAATACTACTTAAGCTTCTCCTTTAAGTAGGTGATTGAGATTACTCGCTTCATATCCTATTCTCCTTTTATTAAGGAGATTGGAAATAGGTGAGATATATCCAAAAGTATGTCTGATTTGTTTGTTGCTTGTTTGTTTTGGTTTTGGTTGTTTTTGTCCCCACAGATGACAGTCCAAGCTTTTTCTTGTCCCCTGTTCAGTGTACAAATTAGAAAAAACTATAATACTTAGACTCCTGCCTCTCTAAAAAGACTAAGCATTCTCAGTGTCCCCTGCACTCAGCTAGGTAATGTTCTAAATGCATGAAACATCTTATAAGTGACTTACTTTATATATATACACGTTACTTAATACATGAGTAAAAACAAAAAAATGCACAAGAACAAAAGTAAATGATCTTACTGCAGCAAAATGTTAGATAGGACACTGCAAGGTTTTCCACTAATTTCAGCCATACAGTACATTATTTGATAAGATCAAACATGCAGATTTTCTGTAAACCCCTAGCAGTACAAGAAATTTGTTAGGCGACTGGTCAACACAATGCCAGAATCTACACATACACTCATACACATATAAGGCCAAGCTAGCACTAATTTTGAAAAGGGTGGGAGAAACTGTGAACAGTTCACTGAAGGCAATGTACAGCTGGAGTTTGCAAAAAAGGCAAGCAAGCTGTTAGGCAGCATCAAGAACAGGATGGAACATAATCTGGAAATTATTATAATGCCATTAGGTCAATCAGAAACACATCAGCAGCTATGATGCCATGTCTGGTTCTGGTCATGTCATTCACAAAGACAAATCCCAGGCTCCTAGCCAAGACAGCTAGCTACTGCTCTTAAAATTCATTTTCCTATCTAATATATACTTGAGCCTGAAACTAGAAAAACCCTTCCCAGCACCATCTTTTACAGAACAAGTTTTCATAACAGAGAAAATTACTTGTCCTTCTAGCCATAAGAAGTGAGATAGCTTCAAGGGTCTGCAGCATGACAGCACAGCCTTGAGCAGTGCCTTCCATAGTTCCATACAGGAGCATCTCCAGTTCATCTAAAAGAAATGAATATTCAGATGCTGGCAGCCATCATTCCAGCAGAAGTAGTCTCTGGCTACAGTGAGGTCTGTCTCTTGGATTCATTCAGTAAAATAAATGAGAACTCCCATGGAAGGAAAGTTACTCAGAACAAAGGACAATGCTGGCAATGTACAAATGGGTGCATGTACATGTGCTGGAAATGGAAATTAGAAGTTTCTGAGTTTCTGAGGACCACACTTACGAAACAGTAGCAATACAGATTATGAAGTAACTACCTTCTCTGGGGTTCTAAGGAGACAACCGGATAGTGTCCATACATTGTGTGTGTGTATATACATATGTATGGAACAACAGCTATGAATACAAAGGCATACAAAGAAATTGTTTTCCTGGGATAAATGGAAAGCTCACATACTTTTATTTGCACATACACAAACTTGAAAGATACCAGAAAAGCAAACTTTATTGCGATGCACCGATGCAGCACAGATTTCAGTATTGTTTATAACACCTTCTCGTATAACTGACTGCTTTCATTACAAAACAAAAGGCTTAAACACCACGGGTTTCTGGAATGCATTTTCTAGATGCGTGATTTATGGAGGCATTCAAAAGTGGCCTGCAATGTACGTAGCAGGCAAACTGGAAAAGCTTAGTACAAGAGGAATTTTCCTAATCTGCTTAAGGACAGGATTCTTTTTTTTTTTTTAGCGACAACATGGCCGCTGCTATATGCCTGTGTTTCTCTGCACTAAGCCTGTTTGCTATTTGTTTTCTGTTTAGTTTGATTCTCTGGGGGGGGTTAATTGTTTTTTGCTTTTTTGCCTTCATGGTAGGATCACTTTATTATCTGATTTTACG
Source organism: Merops nubicus (assembly GCF_000691845.1). Lineage (NCBI taxonomy): Eukaryota > Metazoa > Chordata > Aves > Coraciiformes > Meropidae > Merops > Merops nubicus. The sequence goes on from NW_008612718.1 coordinate 6,824, forward strand.
GCTGCCATTGCCATTTTCTGTCGGGACAGTTCTTTGTTTGTTTTGTGGCTCATCTTCAGTGAATCCTCTCTAGTTACATAAAACCTTTTTTGGCTTTTCACTCCACATGGTGCTACAAGTTACCCTGTGAGAGATTAGCTGCAAGACTATCAGCCCAAATTTTCAGCAAGTGAAGAATACAGAAGGATCTGCCTGCTGCTACACTGATGTCTCATCTGAAATACTTCTTAAGCCACAAATGCGTTGCTTAGGATGGATGGAACTAAAACATACCATCTTTCACAAGAGGGTGCACTCCAGGAGTAGGAATCAAACTGCTCGAGAAGACACTGAGGATCAGGATTCTTTCCAGAAGAAAGACCTACCAAGAATCCAACTGTTTCCTCATTTGACTCCCATTCCATCAGCAACTACCATGAGCTGTTGTTTCACGTTTTTCATCTCTAAACAGTAAGGCTTTCACCATTGAAAAAGAATTAGCACCTTTAGGTTACTCAGTGAAAATATGTACTTGAATTTTGACTTGGTTATCAAGTTTCATACTACACATACTTATGATACAGATATTGGAAATACACCGTTTGATTAATCTCCACTATTAATACTGCAGTAAGAGGAGAGTGACAGGTCTCTCCTAATCAGCTTCTAGAGATGATGATGCAAGCGCTATGAACTGAGAAAGGATTATTTCAGATCTTCTAACACTGACTGCTGGCAGTGTTGCTAATGCATCAGCACCTTGTATTACTTGTAAAAATTAAAATTTTATGTACTTCAGAGAAAGTTCTACTTTGTCCACTGCCAGGGGACAAAGAGAGTTTCTCTGGCTATTCCTTTAGTATTAGATTGTTATTGTCTTCTCGTGCATCGGAAGATAACCTTCCGTGTCCAAAAATCAATTTCTTGTAGAATTGTGTCACTGGTTGGCAGATTTTCCCACTTTTGTCCTCTGCAATGTTTTTTCTCTGTTGAAAGTTCAAATTGTGTTTAGCAAGTGTTCTTATTCAATATTTCACTGTCATTGGCATCTCCTGCAACCAGGAGTTACTATCATGATCCCAGTGGCATACTGGCTGCCCGCAGAAATTGCACTAAAGTTTTTTCCATTGTTTTGAGATTGTTATTGGGGAAAAGCATAAATGGTCTTCTCAGTTAATTCTCAAACTGCCTGCACACTAGGTTGTGGTCATATTATTGAGAACGGTCAGGTAAGGACAAGACACAAAGCTGCCATATCTCAGGTCAGATGCAGAAGCTAGACACATGCACAGCTACAAGTCTGTTACAAGCCCTACTTACACTAATTTATCAACTTTCTTAACACTTACCTGCTCTGGTAAAGTCAGATGTTGAAAGCTGACTTCTGTTTCTATTTGTTCTAAGGTTGCAATTCCTTCAAATTCGCAGCTATGTCTTTAAGCATCCAGATAAAAATGGTATAGATTAATTTTTAGATTAATTTTTAGCTGGATCAAATATAGGAGACCTTATTCACATTACTAATGTTAGCACTGTTGTTATAATGTTATTACTAATGTTTATATTTTTCTTATTGAGTTAATGCTGTACATTGTCCCCTTATGATGGTTCCACCTTGTATGTAGTCAATCTTGTGGCATTAGGTGTATTGTACTAGAAATGTTCTATTTTTTACTTGACGCTCATATTTTTAGTTTATAATTTTCATAAGCTGATCTCAATGTTATAATTTTATATTTTCACAAGACTACTCATATAGCTATTACATGAGTTCTTTAAGGAATTACGATTCACAGACTGATAGCTCTTACACTGTTTAACACGTGTCAAAATAAATAGTAGAAAAATCCTTTTTAATGCAAAATAGTATCTGCATGGATATTGCACAAACCTTTATCAACTTAAATACTGTTTGAAGATTCCATTCCAAAGCAATTACCACTCATGCAGAAGAAAGCAGCTGATGAAACGGGGGGCAAAAAAAGATCAGTACTTAATCCATTATCACATCCCAGTAATGCTAATCTAGGTGTAAGATTAATTTGGACTTCAAACATATTAAAGCAGCAAAATAAGATTTGCTTCCAGAAATGTTCAAAAGACAGTATATCCATATGATCAGATTCAACATTTACTGCAACCTTTTATCCATAATATGCATTTGAAACCAACTCTTTCAATTTATAATTTATCTTGGATGTTTAGTAAAAGATAATTCAAATAGATGGTGCATGGAAGCATTTACAAGACCCAAACATGGATTTTAATATGGGAAATAAAACTTAATCATTAACTAGGTCTTGTTTTCTGATAGGGCAATTAAAAGACAAGGAACATATTTCCAAAGCAATCCCTTCAGTATTTCTCTCATATAAACTTATAAAATTATTTGGATGTAGCATTTTGTTTGTTTCCATCTATGTTTTTTCTGTTTTTTAATTCTATGCTTTTCCTTAAGAACTTGACAACCTACTTGATAAATCAATCCTAAATACCCGTGCTTTAGGCTGCCTGATCTCAGCAGTTGAGTGTATTATTTGTAAAGTATTTTTTCCCAAACACAACAATTCAATAACCTATCAGCTTATTTCAGAGTGGTAACGGTGAATAACCCCTAAGTATCTTACTACTGTTAAACTGTAATGTTAATGTTAACTGGTTCCAGATTTGCTGATTTTTCATTTTGGTTTAACTAGCTTTGATTTGTGCTCAATTTATAAAGGCGAACATAGCTTAGTAGATTATGAGAGATACCTTTTTTTATTTGTGATTTCAAATTGCTCAGTTTACCTATCATTGACCCAAGAACTCATTTCAGTGTAACAAGTATTAACATTGTGTATAAAGTTTCAGATGTCTAGGCACTGCAAGACTGTAGTCTTCAACGTGCTCCTAAGCTCTCACAGTTTCTACGGCCTCCCTCATGCCTTTCGGTAATTCATCTTTCTGCTGTCTTAATTTCTGGCACTTCACAGAGTTCTCACATTGCCCAGCCAGCACCGAAACATAGGTTCAAACGTACGCCTTCTTTATTTTTAACACTACATATATTAGAAGACAGAAGTCTTGTTACTATACTCCATACTCACACACCAAAATTTTGCTCAAAATATTTTGCTAATGTTTTGCTTGAGTTTGGTTCACATTCTGCTAGCAAAACCAGGAAACATTTTTAAACATCCAGCACAAAGTAAGGTAACTGGGAGAGGGGGGAACAGGACACAACACATGACACACAACAACACACCTTTTTGTTCCTAGTTGTCCTTGGTTTAACATTTCAATTTTCATCATTCTCGTATTACCTCATTTTTCATTAAAACAGATATCCTCTGAATTTGATTTAAAATTTTAACCTTTAAAAACTAATATCATGTTCAAATGCTATGAATGTTTACCTTATTGCCCTCTCAGCTCTATTTTATTATCTTTAGAGTTACTTTGACTCCCTTGTCTACATTTTCCAAGAGCAAGTCTTAAAGATGCCCTTCATTTTGGAAAAAATTCTTTACTCCATTCAAGGAATTATGCATAGTCTTTTGGTACAACTTAAAATATATTTAGTGATATTTTTATACTTTGTCTGCATCATTTTTCTTTTTCTGTTTAAGTGTGGTTTTCCAGATGCTACAAAGCATTCTGGGACTATGCAAATTAGCAACAACACAAATGCCAGACAGAAGATTCAGAGTCGGGAAAAAAAAAAAAAAGGAATAATTATTTAACAGTTGAGTGAATGTTATTTCAAACAGATTAAAAAAAAAGATATCTTGTCCAAATATGGCTGCTTATATGGTATAAAAACTGAGCAAGAGCAGAAGCAAGGAAAGACAGGCATACTAAGTAAAAGCCTGTAGTATTGTTCAAAATGTTCCAAAGTATTGTTTGTAACACCTCCTCATAGACATAACATCAATTATCATTCGCTATCTGTTACACTAATAAAAGGATTGTATTCTGTTTTTCCTTTTTTAAAATTGACACACATCCAAGACTAGAAGTGACAGACCATGTGGGACCTGGCTGACATTTAGGAAAGAATCCCCATTCTTTTCAAGAGTTATAGAAGGGTTCGGTTGTTCTGGTTTTTTTTCCCCACCGTATCTGTGTAGCATAATACAGTCCCAAAATCTGTTACATTAAATAGGAGTTTCATTTTTTTTGAGACTTCAATTTGAACTGACTCAATATCTCAAACTGTTTAAGCATGCACTTGCAGCTTCTACATATTTTTGTCACACATCCTCCCCCTTCCTAACAACTTGTTCCAAAAGAAGACCATAAATTTATGACAGTCATTGGTTCATGAAAACTAACAGTGTTCATTTGTTGGTTTTTATAAAATAAAAGCCAAATAAACCAGTTCCATAAAAACTCTCAGCAAAGACTCAAAAGCCCAGTCTACCTACAAAGTTAAGACTATTTTTATAGCTAAATGTCTTGCTGTATTTTTTTTTCTTCAGGGGGCTCTTGAAATAACAAAAGGAATTATTTTAATGCTTTCTAAAATCTGCCTCCTAGGAGGTTAGAAGTGCTAATTCTTCACCAAGAATGCTTGGGGAGAAATTGAGTTGGCTAGGTGAGAAAAAAAAAAAAAAAAAAAAAGGCAACCATTCCATTTAAAACATCACTTCTCCTCTCAAGTGGTCAAGTTTCATTTGCACAGTGCACCCTGCTGCCATTAATTTAGCAGCCCTCTAATCAAGCTCACTTCCTGAAAGAAAAGTACAGAATGTTGAAGTGACTGTTTTTAAACTCCAAAGCTTTCAGAAAACAGAAGAAACTTACACATGAAGACTCCTTTCAAGTCCCATTATGTGCAGCACGTACAGTTGCAATGCTGTTGGACTTCACCTGCAGAACAGCTAGGATCTGCACACTGTGGCTTAAGGATAAATGAGGAATAATGAAGGGAGCAAAGCCATCTTGTGAGAAGGCTTTAATTTGCCTACCGTGGGGAGTTTTTATAAAAATTGTCTTTTCATGAACTACTAACTTTCATCAGATGCGAGTGAGAGACTTCTAGAGTGTTGAAGGGGGGGTTAACAGAGAGCATCTGTTACAGGTCTGGGGGCCACCCTAACCCTAAATCATGACACCAGCACATAAAGAGACCCAAGAAATCAGTTTTTAAGAACCCAATACATCAATACTGGATTGCTTTGTTTAAAGTATTAGTGTCTATATTAAGGGCATTTAAATTCATTTTACTCCAGAAAGAAACAAGGTCACCTAAGGATTAAGGAATAAATGAATGAAAGGTATTCACCAAGCTCTGAAACAATAAGAAAACACAGTTGTTTATGGTTGAAAGGTGAAGTTAGTAGAACTGTTTGTTAGCTTTATATTGTCTGCCAGAAAACACAAGCAAAGAATGGAAATCACTTCATCCAGTAATTCACTTGGTTAAGACCAAGAGAAATATTGCTTTTCAGAAAGAGGGCTAAACCAGAAAGTTACATGCCACGCAGTAACTGGACTAACCTCCTCTGAAGTCATTGCAACTGCACTTTAAATGTTTAGGAGTTGTTGTTTTGTTTGTTTGGGATTTTTTTAACAGGGAAAAAAAAAATGTTACCTTTTGGTACATAAATGCTACAAAAAAAAAAAAGACGAAGTTGTTTGTGCAAGTAATGGACAATAAGGCAAGTTCTACCCCAAGCCCCTCTCATTCCGCTGCCTTCAATTTTATGCAAGTTGTGTGAGGGCTAGCTGTCAAGAAATCGTTAAAATATATGAACTAAGTACATGGAAAATTGGCAGTCCCCAGCAACAGCACGTTAAGTACCTCTCAGCTCCCCATTTAGACATGTAACTGGATTTTTTACCTGGCTACGATCACCTCCCCATCACGATCACAAAGAAGGAATTATCTTACAGTACCATTTTTAGGTAACTCATTTCACCAAGATTGCAGCAATCCATACATCCAGACAAAGTACAAGCTATTTCTCTTGATTCATGGTAAATCAATATTATGTTTCCAGTACCACACAACTAAATTACATCTATTGCATCTGCTGCTGAAAGCTGTATGTAAGGGCATGGTTTTTCTTTAGTATTTCATTTTTATCAGTCCCAATGGTACTACATCGCATTCTATGTTATATTATGCCTTAACAAAAATGATTTTACTACATCACTCCATCATCTGTCTAAACTTAATCAAGCACAGCATTGCTTTCTGAAAGTCTACAGTAGTCTCACGTCCCTGAGGGGCTTTCTTCATGGTAGCCACTTTGGAAGAAAAAATATCAGCTCAGCACTGTGAAACTATCAAAATTTACAGGCAGGTACTCACCAGCACACAGCAAAACTATCCCAAATCATACAGTTGTCAAAAAAATCTTTTATAATTTTCCATTTCAATACAAGTTTTGGGTGCTATTTTGTAAATACATGTTTTGAGACACAAAGTGCAACAGAACTGCCAGGTTTAAATTTGGCCCACAGTTTTAAGGTAGGGCTTGCCAAAACAGTCAACAAGCTAAGAAAGGGAAACTGCATGACATTCACATTTAAGACAGGAAGAGACAATAACAGCTAGAAAAACAAACAGTGACTGGAGACCATTAGAGAGAATAAACTGTCAGCCCACAGCCTTTGTAAGCTGTCTATAAATCTGAAACATAAAATCACTCACGTCCCTGTTTAAGTCACCTCCAATCGTTTTCTTCCCCTTACCCCACCAAAATCCATTCTTCTGGCCTTTATATTTATCCTCATTGTTTACATTAAGATCCTGATCTCCTCCCCCCAACCCTCAAACAGGTACCAAGCAATTAGTCCATGGATATCTTTTTCTAGTCTGTACATATTCTACCACCTTGGCCAAATTGTTCACTGTAATTATGAAAAATAAGGCTCAATTACACACATTTTTACAAAAAATAAGATCACAACATACACCTAAGATAAAAAGCAACATAATATTAGAAACACTTTAAATTAGTCTGAGGGCCATACAGTTGCTGGGAAGGAGACAACCAGGGGTTTGGCTTGTTCTATTTCAAACCAGTGTAGCCTGGATTCGTTACCAGCATGTACAAACCACAGCTCACAGAACAAACGGAGCAGAAAGGACCTTATTCATGGACTACGCTAACCTACCCCAATGACATCTGATATCATTCCACTTTTTGGCTGCCAATATAAGTGACATTTATTAGCCTATGCTGATATAAAACAAGTGATAAGTGTCAAAGTCAATTAATATTTTCACATTTTGATGAAAGTAATTTAAAAGTAATTATATCAGGTTACAGTTGCTTAAGCTATGTCATACAATAGGCAATAATTATATTCATCCTCATTCCAAACATGATTTTATCACACTAATACCCAAGAGCATTTTGGACAGAAATCTTTGGGTAAAAAAGCATCTGTTGTGCTAAAATAATCAGATTTAAAAGGAGTATTGCCATTAGCAAAATGATTGTTTTATATATTTGACCAAAGACAGGTTAAACTAAAGTTGAACCACTTTCCATCCAGATAGTTGTTTCTATTCTCAGACAAAGCACCGGTAACTTCAAAGCCCCAATTTTAACAATATATATCTCATTTCCAAAGAGAAACAACAATACAAAACCATAAACACAATAGTTTATTTAAGAAAGAAGGAATACATTAACAGGACAGCAAGGACCATGTCAAGACATCCTGCATAGAAAGAAGAATTAAACGCTTTATTTGGTACATTATGAAAAGCCTGCAGTAGAACACTTCACCCAAATACCCGCAGCAGACATGTCAGAACACATGGAAAAAGGGACCCTACTACCTTCTGACACATCAGTAAAATTGATATGGAAGAATAGTTCAGGACAGTAAGGTTGAATGTTAGAATAAAGACCATAAAAACCTGAAACAACTCAATACTTTTTACTGGATATCATTCTTAGTCCTTAGAGCAAAATGAGAAACTTCGAAGTCTAATCATATAGAAGCATTTATGTGAAATGCCATGTATTAGATATTTATGCTACAGTATACAATAAGTGAGTTCAAACTCAAATTAGCTTTCTAGAATGGAATAAATAAGACTAGCAAATTCAAATTAATAGATGCATAACCTACTATTCTATCTTTTTGGCTCTGAATCACAAAACTACAATTGTGATTTGTAATTAATTCTCCAGATAAAGCTATTGATTTCAAAGCTCATACACCAAGTTTAAGGAACTCTGCACTGCAATATTTACAGTATAAATACAATGTTTTCACATATTTCTAAAGCATACCTGACTACATTAAACCTAGTCTAATAAATCATCTCAATATCATCTCAATTTCCTGTATCTTTAGGTGGCTTTTATTTTGTTGAGCCATTTCTTTCCAACGTGCCACTGATAGCCTGGCCAGAAGGTCATTATCTCACTCTACTCAGAGCTATTGAGGCCACAGCTGGAATCCCGTGTTGAGTGTTTGTTCCCTGCTACACAAAAAAAGGTGTGGACAGGGTCCAGAAAAGGGCCCCAAAGATGATTAAAGGACTTCAAAGCTGCCACAAGAGGAAAGGCTGAAAGAATTTGTTTCGTTCAGCCTTGAGAAAACAAAGCTTAGGGGAGACTATCATCACGTTCCAATATTTAAAGGGTGGCTACAGAGAAGATGGAGACTCCTTTTTCACATGGAGTCACATGGAAAAGATGATGAGTAATGGGTGCAAGTAAGTTACTGCTGGGGAGACTCTCATTAGACACAAGAGGAAAATTATTCACAACAAGGACAATCAACCATTAGAACAATCTCCAGTGAAGTGGTGGAGTTCTCAACACTGGACACTTTTAAGATTCAGCTGGACAGGGTGATGGGTCATGATCTAGATGGTGGACCAGGTGGTCCCTAACGCCCCTGCCAACCTGGTATTCTATGATTCTGTGATTCTTAAATTACACTACTTAACCTGCATGATAATTGAGAAAACCTTTAACGACCAGAAACACAAACATTCAGATAGCCAAACTTCAGCAAGTGCACCAAAGCAAATCCCATTTCTTCAATTTCTGAAAGAGTATGTAAACGTTAAACAGTTTGTTCCTGTAAGGAAAAAGGCTGCTAAAATAAATTCACAGATTTGAAAATTCAGAATATATCCATGCAGTTGAACACAAACTACAGGGAATATCTGAACTGTCTTGGATGCTGAGAAAAAAATAGTTGCATTTGCAACTCTGACTGGTGACTAAAGCAGTCCAGATATCTACATCTCACTGTCATACCAAGTATTCATAGCAAAAAGAGTCTAGGGTATGCAACTCTTATAAATAAACCCCATTTGAAGCTTTCATAGCATATAATTCAGAGAATAAACACAGACATTTTGTACAGACACTTTGGCACCTACAAATCACTCCATATTTTTCAGTAACAGCTTCTAGAAATTCAAGAACAACCAACCTTGAAAAGCCTATGCTGTCTTGATCTCAGAAATGGTAAAATTTTGTACCTTCTAGAAGCCCCATAAATACTAATGGCCTGGGTAAAGCTATTTAATACAAATTAAACGACGAACAACAGCTAAATCATATGGGAAATGCTGCTACGTATTCACAACTGACTTTAAATATCTCTTGACATTTTAGAGTCTTTTCTAGGTGTTATCAAAATACTGCAACTCATAATATATTTGTAGTTTACTTGACTAGTAGTCAGAATTTACAAATGTATAAAATGTAAAGACACTTCACATTTATCCCTTGAAAATATGAGAGGACTACCTGCTCCAAGTCAATACCGATAACTTTTCAAAATTATATTTTCACTTGGTATGCCTTAATTAGGTTTCCTTTTACAAAACCCACTATCTTTCCTGTATTAAGAGAAACTGAAGAAGCAACCATAATCAACAGGAGTGACAGAAAAAATAAGAAAGTGCTCTAACCAATTTCAACGTCTAGGCTGATGACATAAGCCTAGAAGCAAAATACACGCTGCCTCACTGCAGGACATTTCTTCTCATTAAAGAGGTAAGTGGGTCTGTGTAAGCAGTGAAGACTATTAAAGATAAGCAGATTAAACAGTAGTCTGCAGCATGGCAGCAGCATGTTATGTTGCTGTGTTGGAGAGATGGCTTTTCTTTTAAGATTTGAGATTTCCAGCATCAAGCAAGTACAAGACAAAGTGATACTAACACCAGTAAAGCACTCCAAGTGGCTAATGGTGGGGAAAAGAAACAAAAGGCACTCTCTACACAGCAACCTCTGCAACTACCAGCAGCAGCACAAACTGTTCATCGTGCCCTCCTGGAAAGGAGCAAGTCTATCAAGTAGGCACTTTCAAGCCAATGAAACACATGAAAAAGATATATCACTGTTTATCTTTGGAAAGAAACCTTTTGTCCAACATCTACTTAGACTCAGATGCACATATATACAGCCATTCTTTCATGCAGTCATCTGCTAAAAAAACCTTTCTTCTTGAAGTAGTAGAATTAATTACTGGCATTTTTATCTTTTCTCACAGGCTAAAAATAAGAAGTTTAGTTCAGCTATACAAGCATTCACAAAGTCCTTCCTGACAAACTGAAAGCACTTATTTAAGCATAAATACAGCAAATTATCAGACCAATTTAACAATACCCTGAAGACAGCAGCTAAATGCTATCTTTTCTGCCTGAGCAAACCGTTTAACCTTTTATCCTTGTCCATATTTCAAGGACTTTTTATTCTGACAAAGTTTCACGGTTTTCCCTTGGTATATTTTTCAACATCTTCAAACTGAATGCCAGAAGCATGCACTCCCCAAACTTAGTTCCATTTCCTACTCCATTGCAAAGTGAACTACAAGCACCAATCCTGAAAATTCAAACCAGTGTGAAAGCTCATATGCCAGGCAGATATCCACTGAAAATGAACCATGTCCCATACCTCTCTGAGCATGAATCCCCAGTTCTACAAGGAAATGTAGTATAGTATACCTGTACACATCATAACAGTCCATCTTCCTATGTTATAACATATGGCATCCAAGCACAAGATCATAATGGACTTGTATAATAAAATTTCACAATTTATTTCCACAGACTGAGCCGATTAAAAACAAGTTGCTTAGGACTGATCTAGTTTATGAATTCTAATAACCATTCATCTGCAGTCAGCATTTCCCAGTCAAGTCCCTTCGTACACTCCACCTGAGTAAAAAGCAACTCTTCAGCTGGTCTGGACACCCACAGCTGTTGACCATCCAAATTCTGTATAAAAGCAAGTTCATGTGACCTTCACCACTGTGCTGACACCAATGTGGATGTTGCTCCAGTCAGCTGCTAGTTTTCAGAGAAGCTGAAGAACTTAACACTTTATCTTTTGGATATCTTCTCCAGTCCAAATTGTAATAAATTTCAGGTGTTGAAAATTTCCTGGGAGAAGAAGAACCAAGCCTGAGCATAAAATCTTATTTCTTCTCGAAGTTAGTCTGAAAATTTGACTTTTTAAAACTAGTATTTTTTTTAAAGAAAAACAGTATGCAATTTCTTGTATGACAAATGTCAGTATCTGCATAAATCATTTTTTATTTATGTTCTTGTATTATCACCTCTTCTTCAGATGTCAATATAACTGGTGATGGCCTACATCATCATTCTTGGAAGCCCTTCAACAGACATCTGACCTGTGGATTCCGTTACCTTCCTAGTAAATCTGTAAGCAGTATAAAATAACTCTTGTTGATGCAAAGAATCTAAATTTGAAAGAAAATGTGATTATGTTCCATGGGAAATTTGTTTTTTCTTTTGGAGTTTTGAATTCTTCAATTAACTATAATGACAAGTAACTACAGAAGACCACCCTAATTTATTCCAGACTTCAGCTGTGAAACTCTGCACCTGTCATGGTTACAGGGGCTGGGACCAGTTTATCCTTATGTGGGTAGAACCAAGACTGTATATTCTATACTCTCTATGTCAGTGCTCATGGGCTGTTAAGAAAATCATGGGTAGCAGCTGCCCAGGACAGACCTCACACCCCGGGCTATAACAGGTAAGGAAAGAGGTTCAAGGTCAGGGGAGATGTTAACACCTTCCCACCCAGCAGGAGTCCTCCTCCCTGTTAATGGGCCCATCCATGCCTCGCCCCATGACTCATACAGAACTCCCCCCAGGAGCTATTTCTGTTTAATGGACCATCAAGGACCCATTGCATGACTCATAGACTGATATCAACCCATTGTGAGATGCTCCACCCAGGGGGAGGAGCCAAGTGCTCCCACCTGGATATAAACTGGGGTTAAGTGCAGCACGGGGGGCCTTACCCACTGGATTTCCAGAGGACAAGAGCTACCAGATCTTTTTCTACGAGACAACTGTTTCATCTGGACTGCTACCACCACCCTAACTACAGAGTATCAGGTTGTATTCTGACTCTGTCTGTGGTTTTCCTTTGTATTATTGCTTTTATTTAATTTTTTTTCTTATTAAATTGTATTTCTGACTTGGAGTCTCTCGCTGGTTTGTTTTCAAACCATTACAGCACCCAGGTTTCTAATGTTATCTTTCAGAGGTAATGTTCAGAACTCAAAGAAAAAAACACTTTTTTTTCCAAACATAATTTTAATAAAATTGTGTTTTTTCTTTCTAAAGAACACTTAAGCTTGAGCTTTCAAATCAGACCTGTCAGCTTTGCTTTGCTATTAACACTGTCATTCTTCTGTTGTCTTAAGAACAGAGCAAAGCCATTATTCCATGTCTACAGTAGAACACTACTGGTAATTACAGGAAGCCAGCATATGCACCAGTGTTTAGCTTGATTACGAGAATTACTATCCAATTTATATTGTTTATTATTCAAATGTTTTTAGAAGAATGCTATTTAAAACAATCCCCTCAAAATCTATGAGGAAAGATGCTCAAACTCAAATCTCCTTTTGTAAGGGTTTTTTCCTTTGATTCCCCTAAACACATCACAGGTATCTCAGAAGAATATAAAACCATAGTATGGGAGAAAAACAAATCCCCTTCAAAACATGAGCATTTTCTTTCGAGATACTCCCATTGTCTCTCACTTAGCCTCAAGTACAAGGAACATTATATATTCCAGGCCAAACCCCAAACCAAGGCAAACAATGTCCCTGGTCAGATCAAGTTTTTGCCTGTGGAACATAGACATGCGAATGTGGGGGAGTGAAGGGAGTTTAGAGGGGAGTGCAGTGTTGCTGGAAGTTATCACATGCACAGCTCACGTAGCACTAGAAAACATCTTAGTCAAGAAAAATGCACCACAAGAATCAGTGGCAAAAAAATGAGCATAATCTGTATAATTTTGAAAAGCCACTGCAAGTCAAATTTCTTCTAAAGGCTGTTAAAGGCAAAGCCAGGTCTCTCCCAGGAGCAGGTGCCTCTATTTCCCATAGCAAGATACCTTGTAGCAGGCAGTTTCAAAAACTCAAATTCAACAGACTCCAAGTATCTGAAGATTTTCACATGTCTATGCATGTATGTATTTTCATGCTAAATTTAAAGCTAACCTTTAAATTAAAGTTGCATATTTAATTTGGAATTTACATATTAACCTTTCAATTTATACAACATTTCAAAAAATTTAAATAAGCAGAACAAAATATCGAATTTTGAGTCCCACTCACAGTCTCCCCTCACCAAAGACAGCTTCTCTTCCTCTATAGAGCACAATTTTTACTTTTAAGTTTTTATTTTAAAACACTGTAGAAAGCAACCTTGTTAATAATTGCATGCTTTATGAGATCTTGTAACCAGCTCTGTAGCCAGCAAAAAAACACCTTCAGTAATTATGAAAGACACTCTTGACGAATCAAAATTAAAGATCACGTTAATTTTCAGGGTCTCTAAATTATGTTCAAGGATGTCTTAGAGATGGTTTAAACCATCTGGAAATCAGAAGAGTACAGTGAGCCTTCTCTTGTTAAATATACGGAAGCTTAGAGTTTCTGTAACCACCAACTCCCTGATTCCCTTCCCCATAAAACAAAACAGAAAAGTGCTCAGTCCTTTGAGTAAAATAAATAAGCTCAAAAACTAAGTCCACCAAATACCCTGAGATTATATCCTCCACGTGCTATTGCATCCTCCCTGGGACAAAAATGTAAGATTCACCTTTAGAATAAAGAAATCATTCTATTGTTTGGTTAAGGGGTTCTTATATTTTTACATTTATATATACATACATATAGAGACATGTTTTAGCCAAACCTGCTGTGTAGTAGGAAACACTAGCCAAGATAAACACACCCAAGTACTGTGATGCAGTCTGTGTTCCACATCTGCACTGAAACCAGCACTAAGTAAATTAAGTAGTTGAACTTAGCACAAATTTCCGAAGAAAATGGAAATGGATTAACACTCTATAGGAAGATGCAGGTACCAAGAACTGTGATGATGATAATGTCCAACCACATCTGAATACTGAATACTACAAATGCAGAATGTAAGCTCCATGACAAGTACCTGAAATTTGGGATATCACACTCTTCATTACTTTTCCTACTTGTACACACTTGTAAGTATTTAGAGAATAGAAACTTATTACTTGCATGCATGAGAAGAGTAAAAGTACACATGCAGCAGCTACTGCAATTTAAAAAAAAAAAATCACAAATTTCTAATACAAGATGTTCAAAATACAAGCTCATCTTCACAGGGACACACTGAGTACTACTGCTTTTCATCTGTGGAAAAATAGCAGCAACAACAAACAATACACTTGTACTGGGAACAATAACAAAGTTAGGTAGCCTCATAATATTAGGGACTAACATCACAGTGTGTTTTGCATTGTGGCAAATAAAAAAACAGATCTTTGCCCAACGCAGCAGCAGCAGCTCCACGACCTGTATTAGCATTTGTCCCTAGGCAATACCTCATGTCAATAGTCCAAGTTCATTACCTAAAATGAAAGCCTAGAAATTAAAAGAATATTCCATTATTAGAAGCACTTTCTCAGCCTTCTGTCAATACTATTGCACAGCAACATCAGACCGAGTATGCTAGGTGTGTACATGATGTCTATATATTTATTTTATAGTTATATTTTATAATTTATGTTTTAGAAAATCTGTTTTACCCCTCCTGGATCCTCACTTCTACATATTTCACTATTACAGATTTGTAGACTAAATTTGTGACACCAAACAGGATGCATTAAAATCAGACTGAACACGAGGAAGGTGACATAGATGGGCCATGCACCAATATATTGACTTTGCCTGTAGGAACAAATCCTCTTCCTTTAGGTTATCTGTTTAAAGTACTACATGGCTATTTAATGTAAGGATCACAGCAGCAGACAGTTCCCATAGAAGATAGAAAGCAACACAGTAGCGTTATCAAGTATATTTCAGGCAATGGAGGTGAGAAGTAGTACAGGGAAAACCTATGTACGTATGCATTTGTTAAAGAACAGGAAGAGATGGGGATGGCAAATGTTTCTATTTTTAACATGGGGGAAAAAAAAAAAAGACTATGTTTTGAAAAGAGTAAGCTACCTGTGAAAGATGAGCACAAGGAAGCTCGTGTCCCTGAGCAGGTGACCATTGAAAATAAGGAAGGAATAGACTAAGAGTAGTTTCCAAGTAATCAGAGAAAGCAAAATGAAAGAAACTTCAGAAAGGCAAGAGGAAAAGAGTTTGATCCAGTAACAGATTAAAAATTTCTGTAGCTATGATCAAAGAGTGGGGAGAGACTGGAAAAGCACCTGAAAATTCAGATTACTGCCTTACTGCCTTATAGATGGTGCTCTCTATAAAGACAGAAAAAAAAAAAAAGGAAAAGAAAAAAAAAAAAAACCACAAAACAACAACAAAACAGTTTGCTTTTATTACTCAGTAGGTATAACACACAAAAGAAAAGAGGCATATTCCTTGCCTTTATGCTGAGAACTCAGTTACAGGAAGCAATAGAGGGAAAGGCAGAAGAGAAGCAAGACTGGAACATCAGAAAATTTAAAAAAAAAAAAAATCCACCATATAAGATGCAAATAAGCAGGAAGATATGAAAACAAAAAAACGACAAAACCCCTAAAACACAGCAATCTCAGCAAAGCCACATCACAACAAGTCTAAATCAACTGTGTTTAAAACGATTCCTTCATCTCAAAAATAACAGAGTTTATCAAGATAAAATAGTAACATTGGTCATTGGAAGCAAAACCAAAACACTAAGATAATAAATTTGTTCATTTCAATCTCCAGTAGTCAATTTGTCAATATTACATGAAATGCTATTAATAGGATGGGAAGGGTTCTTCTATACCAAAACATAAAGGAAACAATATCAAATACCAGAACAGGTGCCAAGAAAGGCTGCAAAATCTCCATCCCTAGAAATACTCAAGACCAGCCTGAACAAGACATTCAGTAATCTGATCTAGGTTTGGAATTAGTGCTCCTTTGACTGGATAAGAGAACCTAATTTAGGCTGTGATGTTCATTTGAAAAGCCATCAATATCCAGTTCAAACTAGGAAGGTAATTTTTTTTCATCAATGGCTTTCCAAACTATTATCACTTAGCTCCCTCAAAAAAGTAATTAAAATACATTTCCTTGCCAGTGCCAACAAGAATGAAAAGCTTTTTAATTTGTCCTGATCGTTAAACTTGAAGTTATCTATAAAATGGTCACTTTTCTGAGCCACAAAAGTCTACAGAAAAAAAAAAATCTAGCATTAACATCCTTTTGGACTTACACATTTGCCTTAGCTCCTGATGCCCTTTTAGAATATTTTCTTAGCTCCCAAAGCATTCTTGATGTAGATATTAATTACACCTATATATACACATGCGTTTATACATACCTACCCAAGTGCATACAACGCAAGACCACACAGACAGTAAATACTGAAAACTACTAAAATTATCAAAATTCTTCCAAGCTACAGAGTTAAACTTGGGAAATCCATTCTATTCCCAGCACGTCTTCCACTGACACAAGTAGACCTTTGGGCTCCTCCAACCTCCCTTCCTTTCCCAATAAACCCCTGCAGCATCAGCATGAAAACCACTCCCCTACACATCAGATACAACATCCCAGAGAAATTCTAGGCTCAGGAAAGCTCTAAACAATCAACATACAGGGCTTGAAAATTTTTTATTATCTGTGGTCAGAAACAATTCTCTTGGTTATGGAGTTCCAGCTAGTTAAATACATTGGGGGGGCAGGGGGGAAATCTGTTTACCCAAAACCAAACTTACTTATTCCTATATACTCAGTTATACAAAAACTAAATGCAGCTAATTTTATGATTAGTGAATGTACTACCATAACCAACTGCCACCATGTCAGAAGCAGCACAGTCTCAAGCTATTTCAGTAATATTAATAAGCTGACACAAAGAAAAATCAAAATACACACAAAATATAATAAGGTGAGACACAGACCATAGTCAGATAATGCAACAATCATTCTGTAATTCCTTAAAGTGTCAGTAAGGAATGGATGGTCGCATGTTAAATTTATGTCCCCCAAAGGAAGTTAAAGTAACTATGCCTGTCCTCTTGTCTAATAGGTGCGTTTCATGGTCTATAAACAATTACTTACACTAACAAGTATGTAATAGGCTATATTCCATTACAATTTAAAAAAAGGAATATGGTGCTTTGAAGTAAAACAATCTATTCCATGCCTAGCTCATACAAGATTCTGGAACTCACTCACTTCCAGCTGTTTTACTCCGTAAGAATCAGTTCAGTGATCATACACCACTGACACTAATACAGATTGTGTTTGTCTTATTACTGCAATTGAAGAAAAGCTCCACAGCACCACCATAAAATAAAACTTCACTAATGTGATAAAGTTCAAAACAAACTGCAGGAATATTTGTTTCAACTTAATGATAGTTGTTGAATATAAAATCTAAACCTTTGCCTGGTAGAAATGCATTCTGGTTTTGGATTACTGTGCATCTGAAGTATTAAAGTATAGCTCTAAAACAAATGAGAATATTCACTGTGCTTTTACATGTAATTTCTAAATAATGCTCTACTAAAATGGCTACTCTATAGGAAGTCTGAGAAGTCCCTTACCAGATCTTTATAAGTATCTGTAAAGGTGAAATTTTAAAAATAAGGTAAGCTTTATAGTTTAGACTTCACTTCTTTCCATAAGAATATTCAGGAGACTATTGGATATAAACCAAGAAACGAAACTATTTTATTGCTATATACAAAAATACTACTTTTAATTAATAAAATATACACTATGTGAAAACAGAAAAACCTCAAATTCTGGCATCGTTGGAATGTATAAAATCAACCTGATTTACTTCAAAAGATTGTCAGCATTTTTATAAGGTTGTCAACATTATAAGCAGGAAAAAAAAAAAGTAGATTGAAGGTACACTTACCTGCAGCCCTCTTCTTCGAAGAATACTAGAATCATCCATACTTCAACTCCGTTGATCACAAATTCCTGCTAAAGCTCACTTGCTTCTGGCTAGCTTTGCTCTCTAACTGTTAAAGAAGTCCATTATTTTCAAACTTTCCCCCCCTCCCACTGCCTCTCCGTCCACTCACTAAAAATAGGACATGGTCTTTCACTTGCCTGTCATGAAGAACTGCAGCCACGGTCTCTGCCTATCTGTACGTAATTTTGTCTGCCTCCTTTGTGGCAGATTTAGCAGGTCACATTGGAAAAAATCTGTTCGACTTTCCTAAATCTTTACAAGGTTGGATGTCTCGTTCCCCTCATATACACAACAGTCTAGAAATATATAATACTTCGCAACTCCATGTAAGCCCAAAGAGTAGAATTTATTTCAGATCTTCCACACACATATTTTTGCCTTATTTCAATTTACTTGAGCTGTTCTAAGGGATCAGTAAACTACAACAGCTGCCTTCATTTACTGTTTATAATAAGCTCACAAAATCCAGGTCACATTTCCTTTAAAAAACACACAGCCACACTTAACTTTAAAAAAAAAAAAAATCAATTCTGTGGACACACAGGATACAGTACTATTTAAATACGGTAAAAACCTCACTACAAAAAAACAGAAATTTTATTCTTCCAAGTTTTGAAAAATTCCTTTACTCCTTCATACAACAAAGATTCTTCAGATACTGTCACACATTCTTTTGTTTCTGCTATCTCTGAGGTATGCTGGTCTCCTCCTATGCAGCAGACAAGGCACATTCTTTAGTTCATTGCTGAGATCTTGCCACTCTTAGGTGCCAAAGGGTCAAAACACATGTTGCAAGTTCTGAACATTTAAGAATTCATTCATCTATTCATCACTGACAAAACTGTCTTAAGAAGCCTCTCCCTCATCATCATCCATGGCAAAAAGGAAAAAGAAAAGAATAAGCACAGTCCAGCTGAGGCTTTTTCAGTCTGTCCTGCAGTTTTTGTTTTCCAGCTACCTTCGCACAGACAACTCCCCCAAGGTCAAAAAAGGCTCTGCCCCTTTATGTACATTATCTCAATGCCATTCTAAAATATGAACATATAGCCTGTGTTGAAAAATAAACAACAATAACGCTTCTAGCTATACCAAGCACCATTTCAATAAAAATAAACACAAAAATGTAAATATGGTCATCGCAGTATTATTTAAATTACTGAGCATGTCAAGGAGCCTTTGTCCTACACATGCCCTTTCTGCATTAAAAAGGAAATATTGCAAATATAATGAACAACCTACTGCGGCAATGACCTTCAATTATTTTAGCAGAAAGCTAAAGCAACAGATTTCATCTCCTGATAAATGCTTAGGAAGAGCCTATTTATAACTTCTGAATATAAATACTGTTCAAAAGAACCTAACTTCACTCTCTGAAGGATTTCACAAGATATATAAAAGAAATCAAACTTCATCAAGAGCTGTGTTTATGAGGGGATCTCAGCCAGACATCCTGAAGTGTGCAAACGCAACAACGAGAGCCCAGACCGTAGGCTGCCTACCACAGCTTGATGAAGTGCTCCTGTTCCCACAGTTCTGACAGCTGCAAACCAAAAAAAGTCTCAGTACAAGCACACAGGTTGATGGTGCTTAAAGGAATATATATATATTTGCATGGAAATCTTTAGCTGATCTTCATGCTAAGTGACCGAATCACATGAGCTAAATACATCGTTGTAAAGTCAGCTGAAAGCAGATACAACTCAATCCCATTCACCAGGCTTTTTCTGATCCTCTGCGGGAGCGAGTGTGGTCTTTTATTGTGAGTAGCTAATAAATCCTCATCTTGCCGATACCTCCTTCCATCTGCCGTTTTAAACAACTGAATGCTGAATTAGGTCTGCAGAGTCTTTGTGAGCTCCCCAACAGGGCAAGCAGCCACACAGAGGCTGAGCAGCAGCTCATTTGCATGGAGTATACTGTACCATCTAAAAAGCTGCGCGCTAGTAAAAACAACTCAATGAGCCCCTTGATTTTAAAGGCACAGTATCTTCTTTTGCAAATATAACGGAAAAACATCCAAGCTGTGCACAAAACTCTGCGTGAGAACTTAAGAATATGTCACCGGGGGGAACAACAACGTTAAAATACAGTTAAAGCTCTGTTTAAAAGCAGACTGAAACATAAAATTATCATATTCCTTCACTGTGATAATGTTTATGACACATTTTAGTATTACTTCCTGCATTTTGCCACCAAATAAGCTTCCCTAGAAAAATATACCAAAGACTATAACTTCACTTTTCAGACATCAGTGTCAAACAAATTCTGTTTTTAAAATCCCATGGAAACAAAACATTTTTGCATGCATACTCAGATACATTACATGCATTTTTGAGTTTATTTTACTCTAGAAGAGATTTTAGGAATATTGATCTTGGACCATGTGCTAACTGGATCCTAGATCTTACCTCTTCCGAGGCCACCACCATTAAATAACACACTATGAGAGGAATCAAGGAATCTTAACAATTATGCAACACCATTCATATTTTATTTTCCTCCTAAATCAGCCACTAAATGAAAAGGTTTAAGCCTGATAAGAGCAGTATATAACCCCACTTTTTTCTATAACGTAACTGAAAACATTCTCATCAGCATATATACATCTAATCCTTCCTGGATTATTTACCTTAATATTCAGACGTGGCCAATTTTCAACATTTCTTCACAAGTGACTTATAATTGACAGAGGCTGGCACAAGTCTCAAAATACCATGAGAATCATCTGTTCTCTTCCAAATTTCAAGCTTTCTTGGGGAGAATGCTTTCAAATTGGCTGCCTGCCACACTTACCCAGTTTCTGGGGTAAAGAAGCCAATCAGGGCTGCTGCAAAAAAGCAGGCAGGCACGGTTTTTCCTCTAGCTTGCCTCTCCACTTCCTTTCTTCAGAGCAAATATTGCTTATTTAAATGTCAGATCAAAAGCCTTCACCAAAAAGATACCAAATGTGGTGACCACCTTTTCTTCCCTCCTATTTAACTGTTAACACTCACCCTGTCTCCCTTTTCCTTCTTCAACAGTATCTACCACAGAAAAGCAATGACGAAAGATGGTGGGAGAAAATACCTAGCACCAAACTGAATCAAGCAAAGGACAAATGGAATTTAAAAGCAACTCTGACAAGGAAAATTTTCCCTTAAAATATTACCTTTAGAAATCTGTCATTTCACCAAGAGATTACACCATTCTCATTTTAGTATCCTAAAAGGTCTGCATGTAAGTCTCCAATGAAAGATGAGAATGTATTTGCATAAGACATTTCACTAAGATATATAACTGAAAGCCATTAAAGAAACCTAAGTACATAAAATGTAATGTTATCAATGATATAAAAAAATTAATCATAAAACAAATTTATCAGTTTTCAAATGCAGGAATTTGAAATATGTGTTTATCATTAGAAAAATCAAAATATGCATCAAAGTATGTGGTTATCAGAAGAAAAATTCAAAGTAAGGAGGACATGTGATATTCAAATCCTTTACAAATTACAGTATCAAGGTTAGCACTCAACTTCACTTTAAAAAAAAGAAATAGAACGGGGGATAAAAAGAGGGAACTCAAAGTTTATTCACCAGTAACTTCAGTGACGCAACTTTTCTTTCCTCCACCAAATTAATAAATCTGGGGAAAATTTTGCTTTGCTCTGCAGCAATGAAAAGGAAAAAAAAAAATTTTAAAGATAAAAAAAAAAAAAAAAAAAGAGTCCAAATTAGGATCATTTGGACATAATCCAACTAATTCCTGTTTGGCTGCAGCTCTCTCTCTGAAAAAGTTATTCAATCTTGATTTAAAGACATCAAGAAACTGAAAGAGCTGTGAACTTCCGGCAATGCTTAGTCTGGTAAGTAGGGAAGGACAGCTTATCAGCGTGCCAATACTGGCATGAATTAAATGAGGCCTAGAGCAACTTCCAAAGAAACAAAAGGAGATGCTGCTTTATACAATAGACACATTGGGCTATTTCTTGCTGTAAGACTGGGGAAAAAAGCGTGCTAAAAAAATCAAGCAAGGCTAAAGCCTTTGGACAAATTCATTGAAGAATCTGCCAAGAACACTTAGAAGAGGAAAAGACACTGAAGGCAGCTCACAGTGTGTGTGTTCTGGGAAGACACTGCCTTAGACACCTGCTATCAGCTGCTATCAGAGATATGGTAATGGGCTCACCCAGTACAATCACTCCATGTTTTTATTTAGGTAAAGAGTACAAAGGTAGTGTCGTGACTAGTGTTGTCTCTGTAGACGATATTTATGAGATCATCACAGAAAATCATGTCTGTTACCTATATTTCATCATGAATATTGATAAAAAGGAAAGATCCAAAATAAAAGTTTTCAGGATAGAAATAGATCAGAGTTAAAAGACTTCAGGAACTTACTCTCCTTTAATTATCACAGGAAAGATCACAAGTATGACAAGACATTAAAAAATATTAAGGGGACCTGGAATTCTATTCCTTAAATACTAGACAGCAACCAACACTACCTCTCAGAGGAAAACTCTAGCAGGGGGTCTCCATTTAGATTCCAGTCAGCATCTCATTCCTGTCAATAAGAAGAAATCTCTTCTCATCCATGCTGATTCAGAACCCATTCCACTGCCAGCTACCAAAATCTATTTATTTTTCTGTCTTGAAGGAGAAAAATCTTGAGAGGTTGGAACAGTTCCAATAATTGTCTGAAGATGACAGAAGTTCTCCGTCCACTGACTTCAGCATAATTTTTTTCAGTTTTACTGTTACCCACAGGTTTTTCTCAGTGGAAGACGACCAAAGGCAAACAGATTTCACAGCTAAGAAAGCAACAACCACAGGAAGTCACTGTGAAATAGTGTGACTGTTCCTACGTACAAAATATCTTACAAAAAAAATAATTGAGAAGTTGTGAATAAGCTATTATCATATTATCACATTTTCTAATCATCAGAGCAACTGCAAAGGGGGATAAATAAGAAAGGAATCTGTATCTACTATATTAGAGTGCATATATACACATATGCACGAAGACATATCTGTGTAGAATTGTGGCTGATCTTCAAGCTGTGTTCAGTTTTTTACTATCTATGCTGCATATAAAACACCTGCGTATAGTAAATTGTAAACTGAAACTTAAGACACATTTCAGGAATCACTGAACATTCATGGAAAAGTTTCCTCCTGTTTATTAAGAATTAACTAAAATATGAAGAAGAGAGAAGTTAATTTTGCTATGACTTCCTAGTCCTTTCAGGTTTGCCACCTTTTGTGGTCTATACTATTGCATCAGAATGGAAATGTACCATAACCAGAAAAGCAAACCCACTAAAGGTTAGGCTAGCAATCAAATTTTTACACTGAGGAACAAAATTTTGTGTACTCTCTAGTATAACTGAGGTGAATCCAATAGCTGCACATCTTAAACTCGTAACACTAGAGGTCTAAGTCCACTTACACTGACAACTTAGAAAAGGTATTAAGCCACTTGTGATATTTAATATTGGCTACAGAAGCATCAGAAAGCCTCTCAACCCAACTGGAACTCCATCATGGGAGTCATGGTGTGAAGGACATCAACATTAAAAACAGGGTGATACAGTGATGATAACTTATTCATACTTTGCCATAAAAAAAAGAATACTCCCCTCCAAAGATCAGGCTAAAAAAAATCCAACAGCTTTTCAATTGTCTGCAACAAGAAGTAATGCTCTCTATTGCATACTTTCATTATCAAGGAACTTTTTGGAACAATTTCCTGATTTAAAATTCTGAGATTCAAAATTCACATTTTTCATTACTCAAATTCATTATATTTTCTCCTCTATTTAATCAATACTAAGAGAAAGTCTAAGAAGTCAAAAGCAAGAGAACATCAAGCTTAAAGACAAGCTGGCAAACCTTAAAGCTGTAACATGTCCTTACATAACATATTGTTTGATGGGGGGGGGGAATCTTTCTGAAAGATTATCAGCTGACAATTTAAGTGGAATTTTTTTAAGTCTTTGGTAACATATGTCTGTGCAACCAAAATGAGCCAAACGTTTCGCTGTCAATCTGAAATTTAACTGTTTAGGTTTTTGTTTTGTTTTGTTTTTTTTTAATTTATTTTGCTCAAGCTATGTTTGTCTGAAGATTTAAAAACGTATCCCTTTGAGATAAACTGACAGACTACTGAAACAAGGAAGGTTAATGAGGTAACTTTTTTTTAAGAAAAAAAAAAAAAAGAGAAAGAAAAAACCCAAACCAAACAAAACAACCAAACGATTTGGCAGTCAAGCTACGGAAACCCGCCTGACAGCTTGTCTGAATTTCTTCTGGATTTCCTGCCTATTTACAAGATTCAGTTTGATAAACTAGGACCTTTGAAGCAAAGCTGTGCATTAACAATGAATCATAATAGGAACTCATTCTGAACCACAGTAAACTCTGCTTATGAGGCTTGATCCCAAGAAGAAGAAATGCTGAAAAAATGTCCAAAATCCTCAAGGTTTACACAATAATCAGGCTTTCACAGTGCATTTTCTGTTTCCAGTTTGTTAGATTTAGATTCCCGGGCAAGTCTGCCCCATCCCCCACATTCAACTCATTATGAAAGGTGGCACACCCACTAATCTTCCATACAAATGTAAATCTGCTGTCGATAAGGGTTGAGGAAAGAGTTCATTCATCTAAAGGCCAACTGTTTTTATACTGTACCACGGAAGGTACATTCAGAAGAGCCACAAGCTTCCAGACAGAACCAAGTTCTTTGGCTCAAGCCCCTTCAAAATCTAAAGTCTTTGGAAAAGAATCTTCAATTAAACTTTAATATTTACAGAAGACACTGAATTCACTATGCAAACGTTCCGAAGTAAAACTGACATTCGAACAAAATGGAAACTAGCTCCTCTGATGGTACATTTCAAATACAATACCATTTTTTAAATACTTTTAACAGGCACAGAACCCTTTGTCAATGTAAGCTACAAATTTAAAACCGCAGAAATACAATTGCTGTTTAGTAAACATGTAGATGACATTACCAAAATCAGGATTCCATTACCTTATTATAAGATAATACTCTTGCTTTGGAGACATTCAAACTTAAAACATCAGCAGTGAATACCTCTAATCAGAATAGTAACAAAAGCAAACCTCAAGGGCACAATACCAACTCTTGTGTGCTTCCCTAATGAAAAGTATCGATATTTACTGAAAAGTTGATAGAAACAACAAAACCTGTCCGTCCTTTCAAGAATTTCACAGGAAAGACATCACTAACCCAGTTAGCCCAGAAGCTATTTTGCCATAGTAACCAGTTCTATAAAATCTACAAATTACAGGTGTATCTCATATCTCATGCTGAGAAATATCCCCAAAATTTTACTATATACAGATTTCCTCCATTATTCTCTTCAGGTTTTCCACACTCATGGCTATCAATATTCTTCCTGCAGCCTCACTGCAGCAGCAGTGGTCCACCTTTACATTCTTGCCTTTTCTGTAAACTCTTCCCAAACTTCTCTGCTTCCGACTTACTTCATCAATGAAGCCACATTTGACTTTGAAGTACAAGCTAGACAATTTTTACACAGAGATAGTACATTCTTGACAGAGTTAGAGCTCTAAGGACAAGAAATTGCAGAGGTATGAGACTGTACCAAGCTGTATTTCACTCTATTTTCCTCTCACTTGTACCTATACAATATTTGTCATTTTGGACACTCAATTCCTCACAAGAAACACTTGATGTTTCACAAAACAAGGAGCTTCTCCTATTACACTAGCATAACATCTACAAATAATGAATTAGATTCTCAAACATACTCCTTAGGAAAAAAGCCATGAGAGTTCAGCAAACTGTTTTTGATTATTCTATTCAGAACAGAGTCTACAGCACAGAATATATTTTTCCAACTTAATCCACATGGGATTGAGTTCAATATACCTCAAATTTTACTTGGGTTTCCAGCTGTCATTATAATGTTGGGACAAGTCTCTAAAGACCATACCATTTTGCCTGCTTAAGACCAATGCAACATACATTTAAACACTGCCTTTGAAATGAATGGTTGGAGATGATAAGCCAAAACATTTGCACTTACAGAGGTTTAACCCTCCCCGGCTCTCCTTGTCTACACCGCACTAACGCTGCCTTACATAGAGATCTGGGGAGACGTCTCACAGCAGTTTTCTGCTGACAGGTTCTGACAGATTTTTATTCTTCCTCTTCTGGTCTCCGACAAAATTTTGCTATTCATTTCTCACAATTTTGTCAACCTTTTAAAATGCAAAACAAGGCAAAAGCTGTTCGCTTTTTATCAATATCTCAGTTCCAAACATTTATCCACTAAACTAGAACAAAAACTGAAAGAAAGATAAAAGAATAAATTCATTCAGGATTTCAAAGATTTACAATCCAATGACAAATATTTTTTTAATTCTTCCTCTCCTCCAGGATCTGTGTAAAACCTCCCATTTTTATGAGTTCTCCTGGTTTTTTTTTTCTTTGGAAGTTATTTTTCCTCAAAGAGGGCAGATGCATTAATATTAAGTCAGCACTCTCTCAAACTTTTTATTATTTTGTTTAACAGAACCTATTGCATTTAGTCAGGTGAGAATAAATAAAAGACAGTAAAAGATGTTGGCTTAGAGTCTCAAAGAATATTTCTCAGAGGAAAAGGGTGACATCCATTATTTTAAAAGGCATGTGAAAACAATCTCTTTCCATAAAACTAGCAGGTAAAAAAAATGCTTGGATTTCAAATTAAAATGGAAAAATAATACAGATTGTACATTTCTTCATATAGCTACATTCTACTTCAAATTCAATTCAAATACACAATTTTTATGCAAAATACTAAAATACTGCCATTCTGGCAATGCACATTTCATAAAAACAAAGGTGCTTCATTGCAGCAGCAATATTTTTACAATACATGTTCTTTACAGTGTTCAGACATCCTACTGAATTACTAATATAACACTGAGCTTAGCAGTTGAAATCTTCTGTTCTTTATTTTAAAAAAAATTCTAAGTGCACCAGAAAAAAACTGAAATATTATTTTCATGCATCATTTGAATTGTCACCTGGGCTTTTGTCTCAAGAACTGACAGAGAATATCAATGTGTTAATTGAAACAAGCAGCGAGTAATCTGCAGGACATCTTTAGCATATGTTTCCTTCCAAGGGCTGACTAGAGCTTTCTTGGATTTTTTAGCACTAGAGTCTAACGTTTCCATTTTCAAGCTAAAAATATCAACAAAAGCCTTATACATTTACATAAATATGTAATTTCCCAGCAGTATCTTTCCACAAGAATCAGGCAACATTATACCTGGCTTGAGACCACAAAAAATAAAATGGGAGTATAGTAACATTGATATCAAAGTGTTGACAAGCCCACCTTTAAAGTTGGATTTCTCTTCATAATTCAAAAGGCCCAGCAAAATGAATCCAATCAGAAACCTAGCTCCATGATGGAACATTCTTACTGATGAAGGAGAATAAGCTAGTAGATGTAACAAGGCAAAGCTCAATACTCAAAGCTATCATAATTTAAAATTAGACATAATTATACTTAACAAAACCAGGCACTGTGGAAAGGGGCTTTGGAACAGCTGCTCCTCTTCAATTTAAATGCTCATTTGTTTTACATTGACCTAGAAATCAGTATCCTCCTAACCAAATGCCAATTAGATAATAGTCTCTCTTTCAAGCTTCTAGAATACTGATTTTTTTTTAATGTCTTCAGTAGTGAAAAGCAAAGAAATAAACTGCAGATGATGCCACAAGTATGCTCTGCTCCAATACGCACAATCAAAATGTGAGGGTTGCCTCCCCCAACTTTCTGAAAGGTCAGATTTAGAGTCCAGGAAAGACACCCATCACTGCCTTGTGCTAACCTTTCAGTGCAGTCTCTGCTTGGGACTACCACAGAACACTGCAAAGGCAGCTCATGAAGAGATCTTCAATTTGCTAGAGTAGCATCCTGCCACTCCTTCCACAGTTAAGTAATAAGCCAAACTGACAACAAGGAGGCATTAGAAGAAGCATTTCAAATGCTGTCCTTCCAGCCTTGCCCAGTTAGGTCACTAACATCCATGTTTTTGTAAACAGAGGAATGTCAGTTTTTTTCAGTATTTCAGTGTAAATAAGCTGCTTCTCAAGCAACAGAATTCAAGACACACTGTTTTGTACAGTCGAGTTTGTCTTTGATGTCATCTTGCTCCCTCCCACAGTCTTTACAGGGGTAACCCTGGCTCTCCTATTTTACCTCCATGCAACTGGAAATGGCATCTCCCCCAGCTAATCAAGAGCTGTCATACTTGAGCATCAACCAGTGCTGCCAAGCCACAATAAACAATGAACTCTCCCTCAGAGAATGCAAGGGGGCATCTCCAATTGGGTTCCGATTCTTAGAAAACTTTAATTAAAGTATCTTTGGCAGTTCTTTTTTTCAAGTGTGGATGAAACTGTCCAGTGGCTTGAAAGTTACTACGAAAGAAAACAAATGCAGCAACTGATTCCCTACCACTGCCGTTTTTTTCTGGCAATAATGGTCATTTACAGCATTACTTTCAATTTTGGTTAAAGACAACGCCAAAAATACATATTCATCTCCCAGTCTGTTCCACCTCTAAAGAGACAAGATGATAACAATGAGTGCTAGTTTGATTACACCCAAACACAAAGCCATAAGATTACTTAGTCTTTCAAATTGTGGCAGCATCCCTAGAGAAAATTCTTTCCATGAAAGAAGTACAGCCTTTTCTAAATGTACCAACAAACAAGCTTCTCAGAAGACTGGTATCATACTAGGCCTGACAGGATCCAGAATGAAACTAATTAATGCAGGAAACTACATTAGAAAACAGAGAATTCAATTCTACCACAACATTAGATCTTCATAGAAAAAAATAAACAGTGCCAATCACCACTAGCTATTCACAGTTCCACGCTGAAAAATAATCTGCTAATGCAAAGTGTGGATGGTTTAATATTGAAAGAAGCCTTCCAAAATTGCCAAAGTTGTGAAGTAAACAAGCCTATATTGACAGAATGATCTCATAGCAGAACAGAAATATGTATAGTCAAGGTGGAATTCAAGGGAAGGAGAAGCTCTTTCCAGAATAGGTAATGAAGCTGAAGAAACTCTTGTCTCCTCAGGTTTTCTTCTGAAGTCACTGAAGTAGAAAGCAACTAAAAGTATGAGCTGCAGTGGACAAAACACAAACACAAGAGCAGCATAATCTAAATATACCTCAAAGTTATCAGACAGCAGCATTATCAGTTTATTGGAGCAGTTTGCTCTTTGTCCTATGCTCCTGAATTTCCCATACTATCAGCCCCTCTTCCTTCTCAGTACTGCCTTTGAAGCTTCTTTTGCAACAAGAAACAAAGGAAAAGTCCAAAAAAGCAGACTCCTACTCAGACAAACAAGAGTCAAAGAGTAAGAAGATTACCCTGGAGGTTTTAAAGCAACTAGAATGTCAATCCCCAGCAAAATCATTATTTTAATCCTGTATCAGCTTCTCCAATTAAAGAAAAAGTAGAAGTCAAATCAGTCATTGGAATTTTTATGGAGAAATAAGGTTGCAAATAAATCACTAACTTCTGAGAAGAGTTCTTAGGTGCTTTTGGACGTGGAGGTTGGGATCAGGGTGTTTGAATTACTACCTCTGCTGATAAGTAAACATGAACACAGACTGAGAATTGTTCAGAGATTTTAACCTGCATGAAAACTACATTTCTAAAAAAAGTATCATTTAATTTTTTTAAATAGCTGTCAGAAGAAGAATTGCTACTAAATACGACCATTGTCTGTCACCAGAACAGTCATGCATATAGTATTATTCAGCATTTTAATTGATGACCTAGAAATAAATATAAAAACACCAATGACAAACATACTGTAATAAACAGTGAGGTCAGCATTGTCACGGTTATCTGAATGACTTGCTAAGGCTGCTCTATTCAAATATTGTGTAAATGCAACAAATTGGTAAATTATACTCCGAGGAATTAGGGTTCAGACAACCATAGCACGAAGGGGAAGATCAGCAATTTTGAAACTCTACAGATCTCTCCTGGATCCTTTGTTTAACAAATATTGGTACCATGTTTGCAAGTTTCCAGTTCTCATCTACTGAAATTAATTTTAAGCAATTGTCTATACAGCACAAATAGTAGTTCACATGCTTCATTCTTAAATTATTTCAAAGCTGTAGCATTACTTCCTTCTACTCACTGAACTGACGATCTCCTATATTCTGTGTTTAATGACCCTGCTTTGCTTTTAGCCATTCATAGTTCTTATACAGGGGTAGGAGGGGTGAACACTGCATTTCTCTGCCTTGAAGAAGAGGTCCTTAACTTGGTTCCATTCAGAGTATTAAAATAGAGGTCTCTTAGATCATGTTCCTTGTTCTTCAACAAGCTTTCCCTTTCTAAATCAGTTCATCTTTTTGAAACCAAAAGCAGCTCTAGCAGGTTTTTTAGGGTGGCTTTTTGACTTTCATTTTTAATCAGAACTGAGCACTGCTAAGACTAAAAAGCAATGTTACCTCTCCTCCCACGTGCTCTTTGCTAGAGCTTGATCTGTCTTATGTGTCACTGAACATGTGAAGTCCACTCTCAACATGTCTCAGCATGGCATGTGTCCAGTTTACATATAAGTGACTGAAGTCTCCCACTAACATTTTATTCTACAGTGCCCAATCTTCCTTGGCATCTAATCACAGTCACACTGTAATACAGCAGGCCTCAGGTTACTACTACTCAATTAGATCCAAGTTTCAACTCTTAGGTGGTCTGTGCTACACACTGATGCATTGTTCCAAATGGAAACAGGGAAGAGTGTCTCTAAAAATGCAGCATCACCCAGCCACAACCCCAACCTCTTTAACCTTTCCCATCTCCTTTGACGATACAATATTGAGAAGCAGAACTGCACATAAAGGAGGTGTCCAGTCCTTAGCATAGGCAGGTCTGAATTTGAGCATTTTAAGGGATTAATTACCTGTAAAACACAGTAGAAAATGTAATAATTATACTTGTGGGTAGTCAACATTATTATGCACTTTCCACTACTCTGAATTGAGAGATTCAACACAGAACAGAAGCTTATAACAAAAAAAGACAAGCTTAACTATATAGTGTAGGTGAAATGGAGTTAAATCAGCTTCATCTATTTTACTTGACACAAAATGGAGTTTAACCAACCTTTCACTGCTTGCTCCAGAATGTGAAATTGTGATTGCCTACTTCTGAACCGCCAAACTACTGGAGAAGTTTCCAGATGTGCAAGGAAAAATGGAGCTAACAATTACAAATAGTTGTCCATGACTATTCTCAGATGGAGATTTCATATAATGCATGCAAAGCTTGATGACAAAATGAATAACAGGACAAAAAGGAAATGAAATAGCAGATATAAGGGCATGCATCACTAATGTACTTCATTGAAGAGGTTAGGCACCACAACTTTCCCTTGAAATTATTGCAAATTTACAGTAAGCCAAAGGGAAGAGCAGCAGTTTACCTTTTGCTCATTGAAAAATAGCAATTAGAAACAATGAGGGCATCTATTACATCATTGTGGAGCCAAGTTTAATAGGCAAGCACCCCTCCAGTTAAACTGGTTTTAATCTGTTCTTTCCTAGGTAAATTGATACCACAGATTTATCTGACAATAATCCACATAGAACAGTGTTCCCCAAGGTTTTCAACATTTCTCATTTACACAAAGATTCACTGCCGTTTGCTTCTTAAGTCTAGAGCCATATATAACCGATTTCTCAATAACCTTTAGCAATAAAAAAAAAAGAAAGAAAGAAAGAAAAACGTTCCATTGAATTTATTAAAGTGGTCTCTTGGAATTGAGGTGGTACTTAAATCCATTGTATTGTTTGTAGCTATTACCTGATATCCATACATGTTCATGCTAGTCATAAGGTCTGATTTTCTTTCTACTCTGTCTAGTATAATCCAACTATTTCTTAGTCAGCAACATTTTAAACACAGTATGTAAATTACATCGAGAAAATAAACATGTCAGCAGGCAAGTAGTAATCATACAGAAAATAAAAAGATGTCATTGTCAAATATTCTGCTTTAAACAGCTGCCTGTTTGATGAGGACTGATGTTGATGCCTGATCAATACAATTTGACAATGTTGAGATGGTACTTTTTCTCAATTCAGATATTTCTGCACGTACACAATATTACAAATTGTTCCTCCTTATTTTTAAAAGCCTCATCAGTTTATCTTGCAAATTTATCTATTTCATTAGCTTATTTTAAGATTTAAGATTTCTTTGATAAGAAATGCATGCATGTATTTTAAATTTAACATCCTACATTTCACTTTCTTTTGAAAGAAATTGTTTGGCAAGTAATTTAAGGGCAACAACAAACACCTAAGCCAAAGCAAATAGTTATGAATAAATTTCATAACACCCACAAACTTAATTTTACATTGCATGCTGTCATTTGAGCAGAGTCGAAGAGCTTGTGGATCAAAAGCCCCTGATTCAGATCATTCATTTACCAAGGAGATGATGCAGAAATAAAGGTTGTACCAGAGCTAGTAACTGTACAGTAAGGAAGAGATGTGCCAATTCTGAGCAACAGTGAAGCTGTGATACAAGACAACTCTACAGCTTTCACACCAAGAATCCCAGACCAGTAGTTCACAGACAAAAGAATTTACAGTAGAGAGAGATTAGGGAGGTCACAGCAGAAGTATACTTGTGCACAAAGCAGTTTGAACTCACAACCTTTCTAATTTTTACTGTGAGGAAGTATTTTCCTGTTTTCTGGGGTAGAGGAAACCACAGAGAAAAACACTTCTGGGACAACTCAGGAGGAAAAGGAGAGCTTAGGAACATCAGAATAGACAGAAGGGATCTTAAAAGGGTTCTAGCTCGCACTAGAGACAGCACAACATGCAGAGCTGCACAGAGGCAACCAAGGTCGGCGACACTGATGAAACGCAAGCAGTAGAGAACGTTCTGGCCTTTGTCTTCAATCCTTGGATTCCTGACACTGTGATAAACACACTACATGTTTTCCTTGGCAACAGCTCACATATTAAATTAGTTTAATTATCAATATTTAGAAAATTCAAGATGTAAATTTTCCAAAAGTATCTCTGCAGACTTAACTACTTGAAAGAAACAAATCACAAAGTATCTAACTAGAAGTCTGTGTGAAAAAGTTTGTGCATGCACTGCAACTTTAATACAGAGAATATTGCTAAGTGGCTTACATAAAGGTATACAAATACTTATTCCTAATTTTGAGCGAAGACAAATACAGAAACCACATTAGACCTAAAGTTTCATGTTTTATTTAGACTCCAAGGCAACTTCATGGACAAATTATGAACCCTGACATAGGAGTTCAACATATAACTACTTTTACTGTCACTATACTGTATGACCACATTAAAATAGTGAGGTCTCAACATTCATATCTTCAATTAGAGCTCTGTGGCTTCAAGCACTTAAAGAACAAATGTTGCCATTAACCTAGACCTTACCCCTCTAATATGCACCAAATATATTAACGATGTTACTGAATCATGAGGTCATTGTGAAACTACAAGTCTCAGTGGGTTTTACCACAAAGCAAAATCTTGGGGATTTTAATAGGACATTATTTAAGGTATGAAATGAAAATCTCTCATTAAGTTATCTCAACAGTTCCTTTAATTTAGCAGGCTAAAAAATTATTTTAAAAGGTTATTTTAGGTTAATTACATTTCACATCCTTTTATGACAGAACCGAAACCCTGCACATCTTTCAATCCTCTATTATAAAAATTTCCTCCTTGCCAATAAAGTTCACACTGACACAGTTTTGCATACTTGCACTATAGTCTCAATGTGACAGCATTCCATATTCGTGATGTACACTTTTTTTTTAATGGAAACTTGGTCATTGCAATAAATAACAAAAGCAAGAAGCACCAGTTGTTCCATACTACTTACTAATAAAACAGCTAGGCAAGCTGGTTTCTTCTGAGCACAAAAAGCACCCTCTCAGCAAGTTTCGCACCATACATACTTAGTCAGCCACAACTGCTTTCAGTGAAAAAAAACTTTGATCAATCCAAAATGCCACAATACAAGAATTCTCCTCATCTATTTCTATAATAAACAAAGCTTTGACAAAACAGCCTGGCCATTGTTTATCCTAATCTCTCTTCACAAAGGGAAGAACTACAGATGTTGACACTAAGTCAAGCTTGCTAATATAATAGTTATTCTGACTTCAAACCTCATGTTCTCACAGCACAAGGACTCCACAGTTCCCACCAGGGAAGAGTTTAAATCTCTCAACTCCTGCAGAAATGCTCAGGTTAGCAATAATAACATACCAAAGCCAGGTAGAGAGATCAAATGAATTCCCTGGCTTTTGAACAACTGACTTTAAAAAAATATTTTTAACACAATCAGAAATAAGAGAATGACACAGGGCACACTATATACAGCAACTGTGGGAATAATTTATTTCATGGTGCTGTCCATTTGAGCTTCAAACATTTCCTAAGCATTAACAAACTGAGCTTTACAGAAAGTCTGTGAGGTATGCATTACTCCCAGGTCTAGTGATGACCAAATGACTTAACCTCTCTCTATCTTGGTTTATCAAAGTTCAGGTATCAGGATTGTTGCCTATGTCTCAGGCTTTAGTAACACATTTCACTTATAAGGCTACACTTATCTCTGCCAAGAGATTTCACCTCTCCCTCTCTAGTAATCTCAAGGTAATAAACACTTCAGATTAACTCTTAGGAAAGACTGAGCTGCAGCTGTACAGAGGTGGAGCATATAAACCACTATATTCCCATTTCCCTCCAAGTGGTAAAATAAGCAATCACTATATCTCTGAAACTATTTGGAAAGACAAATTGCATAGCTTGGATAAACCAAAGTGATACAGTATAGGAAAACATACCAAACAAAACGCAACAGCCACACATGAAGGATTATGTTACTAATTTCTAAAGCATATCCAAAACTTTGGCTTAGTTGAAGAGCTACAGGGGGATTTTTAGAGATGTCCTAAAGCTCAAATCAGTTCACATTACTGGAACAAAGCAGTTAGCAACTTCGACACACAAACTATTTCATGTTGAAAGACAGATCCTCCTATTAGCACATCCTAGGAAGCAGTTACCAGAATTGTTACCAGACACAGAAGGCACCCAAATTAAAATACTAAATGCAGATATCACACACTGCCTTTCTATGGCAAGACCTGCCAAAAATCACCGAAATAAAACAGCCAATATTTTAATCTTAAAACCGGAATTTTCATCTTCTACATCAGTATGTTTTTATATTGAGGTCTTATATATAAGAACAACAGAACACCACTCTTATGGAACAAAGCCTCACTCAGTGACGTGTGTTCAAGATAGTCTGAATAATTCTTTATATTTTAAGTTCCCCACAGCTCTCCAAGCAAAAAAGCTAATTTTCCATGCACGCCACAGCAGTTTCTCTCTTTACACCTACAATAGTGCTGCTGTCAGGAACAGAGCTGACTGCATGTGCCAAAAATCAATTCAATGTATTCATAGACAAAAAAAAGTAACATGCAGCATCTGAAGATAATGAGAACTGCAATCATTCAAACTGACAGTCTAGTGCCTAACAATTATCACAAGGCAAGTTTTATGAATTCATATTTCCTACAATGACAAGCCTCAGGTTACACAGAAGGGTGTTCAAATTTTCTTTCAAGTATGAAAATCTCCTTTGAGCCAATGAGTCCACTCCAAAATAGAATTCACTTAACTGAAGTGAGCAAAAAGATGCTGACTGTGTTTAAGTAATATGCTGAAGTTTCTTCAGAGCAAGATGCTGACTGTGTTTAAGTAACATGCATAATATATTAAATGCAACCTTGGTTCCTAATTTATCACAATTATTTTCTGTTCTTTACCATTAGTTACTCAAAATGAAGTTTACTAATGAAAAACCTATCAGGACTATCAGTTCTGAATGCACGTGTCCTGAGCCCATCATGAAAACACACACAATTATAGTATATGCATTTTAGTTTTTCTAACACAGATACCTCAAAGCTGTGACAGTTTGTCACAGCTGCAAGCACTTTAACACTGCCCAATGCTGCGAATACTCAAATACGTTCTAAGAAGCTCTTCTGCAGTTCACTTACAATATCATTTAATTCTTTGCACAGGCCTTATCCTCCACTGCTCCACGTGATCAGATCCAAACTCCTTGTTTTTACCTTCAAGTTGTATCATTCAGCTCATGCTGATGTGTACAACCCTCTGTCTAGAACTTGTTCTCTACCTCTTCTTCAAGCCAATGCAGGCCTGCCTGGACATTGCTTTAATTCTTCAAGTAACACTCGTCTTCTGCTCTCCTTATAGCTACGTCTACCCAAATTGGTAACATACCCAAACTCTCAAAGATTCATCCGTAGACTTTGCAGCATAAGCAACTTCAAGTTTTTAATTAGTATGGATAAACTTAAGACTCATATGGTCTTAATTTGGAAATCCACTTACCTCCCATCTCAGGTTATTACAATTACAACTGGTACTTTAGAATGCAATTTCCATGATTTCATAGAGTAATAAAATCCATTCATTCATACAACCATAGTTTCTGCTACCTTCTGCTTTTCTAACAATATAAAAATATAAAATTCTATTTGTACAGTCAAGTATTGAAAGTTCTCTACTCCCTAAAACAAATTATGGTCTTCATCAGCTATGGAATTATTATTATTATTCTTAGACAAAAACATTTTCAACTGTACTGAGCAACATTTAAATAGTCAACATGTTAACCTTACTTATAGTTTGTATTTTAGGTGGTATCTATGACAAAACATTTTGGGAAAAGAGCAACTGCGTGTTTCAGAACACACAAATGTAAAAAAAGTTTTCTTATCAGGTTAAAATGTCTGCTTCTGTAAGAAGTACCCAGGTCAGTCTGTGGAAGGTAGCTCTATGCACAACTAGCAAAAATTATTTGTACTCCATATAGTATTCTATTTTTCAATAAAAAGAGAGAGGTTTATTCTTTCTTGAGGAGGCTGAATTCTAAGCTCCATGCACTCACCTTACTGCCATCATACACATCAAGCAGAAAAGTGGAGGGCAGCAAAAATTCAGCTATTTTTCTTTGCAAGCTAACATTTAATTTGCTACTCAGACACTTGCTAGTCACTATAAACTCTATCCCTTTCAAGACCTCATCACTGTGAGATTAACAATTACTATCCAGATGCCTGCATAAAGTGGAGATCCTAAATAATAAACAGTAAACTCATTAAAGCAAAATAGTAAATTCATTAAAGCACTAGGGACTAAGGAGGAGACCTAGAGATAGAATTTTCTGTTTTAACTAGGAGGGGTTTTGAAGCAGAGTATAAGGAAGCTTTAACTTCCAGTTCCAGTGCATTTCATCTAGGCTTTTGAATTAATTCTGATATTGAACTGGCAATCAGCACAGAATTAAGGTCTCCTGTAGCTACAGTCTATACGAAAACGCCTCTAGCTCTGCTGTAGGTTGGCCCTGTAGCAATGGTGTGATTATGTATTGAAAACACAATTCACTGCGCTGAGACCTCCAGTACTCCAGCACCACCTAGCAGGCCACAGACCAAACCACAGGAAACACAGCTGCCTCAAAAATTGAAAACAACAACTTATATAATTAGCTCCAAATAATATTTTTTAAACTGTTTTATTCATAATTATGCCAACCATCATCTCTCTGTTACAGAAAAAGAATGCTGTAAGCCACAGTATAACATTAAAATATGAAGCTAATTCACACTCCAAAAAAAAAAAAAAAAGCCATGTTATTAGCAAGTAGTTCATGGGGAACACAGTCCCAGAAATAGCATGCCTCTGCTGCAAACCCATTAACAATTCCCAAGAAGTTTACAAAATTACATTTTAGAAAAACATCCTTAGATCTTGGAGCGAGTGATGTGTGTTGGTAGCAGGAGGCCCAGCAGCAGATGGCAGCCCAGCACCAGGAACACCGCTGCAGCTTCACTGAAACTGGGCCTGGATTTAGCTTTCACAGGAATTTAAAGGGAATTACCTCAGCTGTCTCACCCACAAACCCAGATCTGTAGCCAACTAGCCACCTTTTCTAGTAGCTGGGACCGATGCAGATTTGAAGTACATCCTTTTGTAATGAAGAGCAACTGGCACATAAACTTCCTCTAACAGTGTGAATTAGGTACAGTTGATTCTATTCCTGATATATGCAAAAATGAAATAGAAAAGCAAAAGAGTAAAAACTCAGAAAATAAACACTAAATATTCTCTTCTACATCTAAAAAGCATACCCTAACCTGGACATAAGAGCTAACATGCCACTGTGCAAAGTCTGTCGCAGTTACCAGGTTTCCAATACACATTTCCTTGTGGAGCAAAGGCCCCACCATCACAAGGGTGACCATTTTCCCTGGTCCACTCAGTACTAATTAATCCACACAGCTTTGGGGATCTAAGTGAGCATCACTGTCTCAGTGGTACAACACAAGAAGTTATTCACCTCATTTCAGTAATTTCAAATCCTTGTGTTGGAGCTTTTCTGTCATTCGAATCATTACTCAAAATCTGAAAGGCTTTTTTTTTAAGTCACTTCTAGAACAGGATGAGGGAAAGGCAAACTATCTGGCACTGTATACAACAGCCAAGAGTACACAATTGTCTCATTTTGTTTTCACCATTACCTTACAAAGTAAATTAAAAACCTAAGTCATTTGAATTTATTCACTGAAGGAACTGATGCTATAAGGAAATCTTGCAAGTCCAGCATCAGAAGAATAACAGAGCACCAACTGCTCAGCCAACAGACTTTACCTCTAAAGATGAAGAAACAGCTCTGACCATGTACCATGTGATACAGAAGAAAGTCTACAGTAAAGAAACAACTGCAACAACCCAGCTAGAATCCTCCACCTCATTTTCCAAAGTGATGTTCAGTTTTTCTGTTCAAGGAGTACAAGTTTCAGTTCAGTACTAGGAGTATTTTATACTTAAAAACTTCATTTAAAAAAAAAAAAAAAAAAGTAAAAAATAAACATTCACAATCTCTTTCACAAAAGTATCTAATTTTCCACTGACAGGTTCCTTCAAATGTTTTCCCATCACCACAGCTGGCAGAAGGATCACACAGGGTTTCTTATTCTTGGAACAGATCAAACTTTTCTGTGCATTACGTAGCGAGCAACGCATGCAAGATGTAGTCCTAACTAATAGGTAGCATGCTGTCAGATGTTTCTTTCACAAAACACTGGAGACAGTGCTTAGAATGCTCCCGTGGGAGTGAGGGACGCGCACACAAAACCCCCTACATTTCTCTCCACATATTCAGCATTAGTGTAGCACTCCAGTTGAGCAACCTGGCCTTAACAGTAAACGTGAGGGTAAAATCATCCCTTGCCCACCCATGTTCCAGTCCTGGAATATTAATACCTTATAGCATCACTTCTGGCAATCAATCCCATTCCACTGAGTTCCAAGAAAATAAATATACGCAAGAAAGACAATCCCAATCTAACTCACCTACAACAATCACAACCTTCTCTTCACAAGATCTTTTCCCTTTCTAAAATTAACCCTAATGCTCTTGCTGTGTTCTTTCATAGGAAAATGGATCCCTATTCCTTACCGGTCACGTCAGCTGCCTTAAAAAGAGTTAGAACTTGGACTGCGTTTTAAAGAGAGGGTGTCTACAGGCTGAGATTTCAGATAAATAAAGCCCCAAACAAAGTAATAGATTTCTCACATAATTATCCTTTTGTGCCTTATACGCACACTTTAGACACACTCCCTACACCCAAAATTTTTACTATGTTTGGGTCTTGAAAGGAAAAAACCTTGTGAGATACCCACAATGATGCTTCATAACTTTTTTCTCCGATTACTTCCTTGGCTATCTTCAGGATTTAAAGATCTTAAACAGGATGCTCCCCACCAGAATTCAATCTACTAGGATCAGAGACATCCGTCTTAAGAGTAGATGATCAGCTGAAGGTCATCCTCTGAAATCCTCATATATTTAGAAGGCACACAGATGAGATCAACATCTATCATTCCACAATAACAGCACTCAGCATTCAGCCTGCTCTGGCTCCTGTCTCAAGTCAAGGATCTGGAGGCAACTGCTATGTAGACAGATTAATCCAGACTACTACACATGTATGAGCTGAAAGATTCTGTCTAACAATAAATTGTGCTTCTTTAGTTTAGCATATTAGAATTTGACTCTAATACGAGTTCTTGGTGATAAGCAGCCTAGCTATCAGTCTTGTTTCAGAAGCTGTAAACTCATTTCTGTAGATTTGCGGTTAAGTTTTACTTTTTGCTTTGCAAATACTTTCAGAGTTGAAAAGAATGCAACTGAAGCACAGCAAACTATCTGTAGGATTAGTAGTGTTTAGAAAGTAAAACATTACTGAATGCTGGCAAAGCAATTTAGCAAAGGAAAATCCACTGATACCTACAGTGCCAAAAAGAGGGAGCAGAAACAATGCACATAGCTTGGAGTATTCTGGCTTTCCCATACCACACTCCCACTTCTCTCTAGCTATCTATTGTATTATAACAAATAATAAAAGAATTAAACGCTCTAGCAATCAAGGCTGACATTAAAACGACACTCTGCATTACTGAACCTACTCATCTCTTAATAGAGCTATTCTTCAAAGAAGATTAATTATACTGGCAAGAGACCTTTTGCTATTCTAATTTGTGAAGTGTATTTCAATACCACAAGCATATTAAAACAGCTGCAAACAGGTAACTAGCTCCAAGATCCCAGGACTCACTGCATTTAATTAGGTGTTCATCTCATGACCAGCTCTTTAGTCATTGCTTTAGAAGCCCACTTCATATAAAAATTCTTCATTTCTAGGCTTAATTAACTGCAACTGTAATTAACATACAGCTCACTATAAAGTATAGAAAGATAGTAAAGTGACCATATACTTCTGTACCTAACACCATCCCAGAGGGACAACCACTGGATTTGTAGGTGGACTTTTTTTAATCCTCACCAGACACTCAGCTGCCAAGTCCACATCAGCATTTTCCCCTTCTGTTGATAGAGTTAAATTGTAACCACCACTGAGAGGAGCACGTACCAAACTAAGACACAATACAATCAAATCAAATCAGAAGAATTTCAATATAGTAGCATGTCTGAAAATGGTAAGACTATAAATACTTCATTGTGAAATCGAAATTAGTGGTAACACAAACGCATGTGGTTTAAAACTTTAAAGATTTAAGTTTCTTTTCATAGCCTGGTGATGCCAAGCCACCTAGGATCCAAAAAAAAAAAAAAATTCTAAGGGCTAACAATCCAAAGGCTATATTCAAGGTACACCCTTTTCCTTAAGGGGTCATTGCTTCTAAATGGTTTTACAATGTAATTTACCCAGTTACTTGCAGCTCTATAAATAGTGCACACAAAATTTTCCCATCTGAGTAAAATTTGTTATACAGGCAAATCCAGAGCAGTTTAGCAAACAAAAATGCTTTGCTTTTAGTCTACTCGTTAGCAACAATTTCTGTTCCATATATGACTTTTTACAAATGTCTTTTCCTACTCTTTATCTTTTTCTTCTTGCATTTCAGTGATTGTAGCTATTTCAAAATAAGGAATATCTACGATTCCTTTTGGTTTGCAATTCAATCCTGACTACAGCCATCTGATTTAACACATGCAACGTTCTTCAAAACTACATCCACTTTATCAAAACCTTTTGACAGAAACCATGCAGATGAGCAGATGTCAGTTCCAGCTCTTCAATTCCTTGGACAGTTATCCCTTTCAGCTTCATTCCCCTAGCTATTCTCTATGGGAAACAGGCAGAGATAGCTACGCAGAAAGCCGTTTCCCAATTAAACTTGTTTTAAATGGTCAGGTTCCCATGCTCATATCTCCCTAGGCTTCCAGTGATATTTCCTTTCAGGTATCAGGCAGCTGAAGTAGCACTGAGAAGGAGTGTCCACATAAAGAATTTCTTCTTCACACACACACACACATTTTTTTCCCTGTTTTTTATAAAATGTATGAACATATTCTCCTCCTAATTCACATTCTACCCTAGAAAGGGCCCATAGGAACAAAATGCTGCATTCACTGAGCATGAAGCAAAGAAAGCAAGGTAAAAACTAAAGCACAGGATCACACCACTTTTTATTTATAGCACAAAATCATCACAAGTATTCCCATGCTCACTCACCAAACCAGCAGTAAGTGAAGGAGCAGACTGTCCTAGAGACTGATTTCTCATGCGGACCAGATTTGAGGTATCTCCAGGTGGCTGCCAGATCGTCTGTCCCACTCCACTGTGGACACTATTTGATAAAGGCAGTAGCTGTTTTCCTTTAGAAACAAAACCAAAATACTATCAGCTTGTTTTTAAAAAAAAACTTTGCAAGTTCAAATCACATTGCTGAAAACATATATTGCATGAGAAGGAAAAGCATTTACCATAAAAAGCAATTTAAAGATTTTGAGATGTTAAAACTTGTAAAAGAGCACACTACCTGTGAATTCATAATATGTTCAATAGCTAAGTATTTTTTAAAAAATCTAATTTACATTAGGAAGCAATGGGTAAACCCAAAACCCTGTAGCAAGAGATTTCTATCACTTTATACCTTTCTATACTTCACACAACTTAGAAAAGCAAACAGTATTTGCTGACAATTAAACAATTTATTGCCCTATAGAGAGGCAATGTTAATTAAAATGACACTTAAGAGGTTGCAAAACCTCTTAAGTGTCATTTTAAAAATCCTTTTGAAAATGCACTCATAATTGTAAAATACTACCTCTCCTAAATCGCTTAGCCATCTAGACATCCCTACCTTCTCCCACCACTGGAACATTCAGCAGTAGATTTCATGCAGCTGTGATCAGAATATAGTGTATGTTTAAAAATTGCTTTGCTTTGAACCATGGATGGATATTTTCTGCCTAAGAAATTTCACTCTTCAGCAATATCTTATTATCTTA
This sequence comes from Merops nubicus, assembly GCF_000691845.1. Lineage (NCBI taxonomy): Eukaryota > Metazoa > Chordata > Aves > Coraciiformes > Meropidae > Merops > Merops nubicus. The sequence continues at coordinate 50,175 of NW_008612718.1, forward strand.
AAGGCAAATCATCCCATAGCTTTCCCAAGTCTCCCCTGTAGCTGACTGATGAGTAGAGATGCTAATCTCCCTTGTAACATACACAAACAGTGAGAAGAGTACTTCTGATCTCAATAAATTCACACCACTGTACTTTACTGCAGGAAACCTAGCAGTCGTTTAAACGAATCTGCTAATCTGTTCTCTTCTAGTCAATATAAATGTTCCTTTATGAAAAATGCCAAGAAGTAAATTTCCACAATGAAAAAGAACCAAAGTGAAAGTAGGTCATATTTTGACTCCATCAAGCTTGACAGTTTACTTCTACGTATAATGTCATTCACAAAAAAAGAGAGAAGAGAGATAGCCTTGTGGTTAAACACATGTAAATGAAGAAGTCTGTATATCTGGATTCCATTATTAGCCTCCAGATGACTTCCTCTGTAACTTTGCGCAGTCAACCTCTGTGCTTCTGTTTCACCATCCGCAAAATGGGAGTAATACCTCTTTTCCTAAAATTTGGACTGTGAGACTAAATCACACACACTTCCAAGCATAGAGAAGATAATTGCATTCAACCGATTATTACATTCATTACATGAAAGCAGCTACAACATTTGGAGGAATATCACAATGTGATTAGCCACAATGCCAGGGGAGCAGGGAGTGGCATGGTTTTCTGTGTTTTCTTTCCTAACTTATGTTAATTTTTTTGTGACAGTTATAAGCAATGGGCCAAGTACACATTAATAGAATGAGTCCAAGTATATGAGAGATGAGAAAGCTCAGCTTTGGCTAGCAAAGACTAACCATATTAGTAGTACCTTTTTCCCAGTCCTACCCAACCTGCTTACATATATGGACATGATTTTCATGATTTGTTCATTTGCAAGATTATATGTAAACTCAATGACTCCTCCTGTCTGCAGAGATCCAGAACTACAGAAATGCACATTGCTGTATTTATCTTGGTAAAGCACTAAAATATCCCACAACAGCAATTCAAATCTTATAATTATTTAACAGTTCAAAATGCCAGTGCTTGAGAGCAGGGATAACATTACTTAAATCTCCATAAAATATAGTTATCAGTGTCTCCTTTTAGTTCCACAAAATCCAAATCCAGGAAGAGGCAATTCCATCAAGAGGCACATCTAAGCAAATCAGTTTGCATGTACAGTCATCTACACTCTTTAAAAGTTGTTTTTTTTTCCCAACAGAAACAAAAGTATTAATTTTGGGAGGGAGCTTGAAGATAAAGCTTTTCCCTGCCATGCCTCAAGTCCTACAGGCATTCCAAACACCCATATTTACAATATATATCTAAACATCTACATTTTCTTTACCCAGTCGGGTCAAACTGATCTTGCTGGGGCTCTTTTCCCCTTTCTGAATGAGGCTATAGTAGATTGAAAAGTCATTAAGATGAGGCAACAAGTTCTGGATAATGTTATCATTTCAGAACAAAAATTTTACAAGAATGTCATCTCCTAATAGAAAAATTATTTTTTTTAAAAAAAAGAAACAGAATTTGGTTTCCTGCTTCCTCTTATTTACTTTTTTCTGCTTAGTTCTACTCAAAGAAAAAAAAAAAAAAAACACAAAAACAAAAACAAACAAACAAACAAACAAGGCAGACTCCAGCACTATCTTCAGTAACTGTCATCAGCCAATGGCTGCACAGTTAATTGGTAGAGCTAGAGAACAGAAGTTTATTAACCCAACTTAGAGAACAAACTTAGACAAGAGCAAAACATTATAAATGTTTCCATTTATCAGAAACCAGCCAGGTATTATGAACAAAACATTAGGACAAGGTCAAGCCAAAATAAAACATGCATACTTCACTGCTTATTTAATTCTGTTACAGCTAGCACCACAAACATTAAAATATTTATCTTCCTCTGACAAAAGACGGAGAGAAGAGGACTGGATGCATTTTTCAGTCACGTAAGTCAAGTCCACACTACTGTCAAAATGGGTGGTTTCACCCTCTTCCTCTCCTAGTGTTTCCAACCCTTCTTTTTCTTGCACTAACATGCAAATAGGCAAATGGTCAGCCTAATTAGGAGGAAATGGGCTGCAGGTTAACCCTACAGAACAGCAGCAGTATTCAGGCAGATCAGCTCCTTCATTCTAGACTGATCCTGCAGCTTTGTACGTTCTAATGCCACCACAGACCTTGGTACTTGCTTTAAACGGTTGTCAAACCATCCCCTAGCCCACATTTGAAGTCTTGGGAAAAAAAATACTGTGCTTAGTCCTCCATTTTTTGGCTAATTACCACGCTCACTCCACAGTTCTACATTTAACAAAACAAATTCTCTGACACGGCTACAGTTTGTGTTTACAAAAAAAACCCCAAACTTCATACAAACTGGAATAGCATCTAGCTAGTAATCAAGATTCTTACTTTGGATCAAAAATACCTACAGAGCTTTTGAAGCCAGAAAGAAACCAAATAATAATTTGAACCTGATATAAAATTTATCTTCCCAGTAAGAAACAATATGGCAAAGTAGGCAAGGTTACAGCCAGTGCTGACCTTAAAAAAAAAAAAAAAGTGCATCACCGTGTTGCCTAAATTTCCGCTGCTTCCCTCTTTTACCTTTGGACATGATACTTTCTATCCTTTCACTCTGGGCAATATAAAGAATTCTGCTCTAAATCCAGTCTCTCTCTTCTACTAATATTTTTTTCTGCAGCTTTCTCTTACATAAAATTTTAATGCCCTCCCAACAAGAGGTCACCTCTAGTTTTAAAGAAATGACTTATCTTTTATTACAACTCTTATGCCAATAAGTAATATTGCACTTTTAATACTAATGCATTGTCATATGCTATTTACCAAATGGCATACCTGACAGAGAACTTGCCAAACTACCTCTTCGTAGCTTGCAGTCATCTTGACTTAGCTGACGTTGCAGCTTGGTTTTCCCAGCAGATGAAAAGATGTCAGGATTGCTGAGCTTCCTGCAGCGTAACGGAGTGGACTCTGTTATCGCCTCCTGTCACAAGAGAAACAAGCAGTAGTTTGTTAATGACAGCTAAGTATCTGTTTTTAAAACATACAATCTGCAAAGCATAAATGAGACTGTTTAAAAAAAAAAAAAAAAAAACTTAAAAAAATCCAAAACACAATAAAAAAAAAAAAACACACTTAAAATTGTAAATCGCCCTCTTTTGTGCCAAATATCTGCAGAGGAAGCACATCACAAGATCTCAGTTAAATACAGTCCTTAAATACCATTGCTGTAAGGAATACCATCAATAGTCAGAAAAAGGCAGTTATGCTTATAGCAGTTATTTGCTCTTACGGTATGTAGGCAAAATAGCTACTGAAAAACCAGGCTCAGCTTTGACTCAAGCTATTTCCTGCTAAAGCAAAGAGTGTTTTCTCCAAATTTCTTGAATATTTATTCCATCCAGTCTACAAGTAATATACTTACAAGGAAACTGTTGCAATATCTAACTGCAACCCAAAACTTGTATTATAAGTTACAGCTGTACTATAAGACCATACGCATAACAAAATTGTAATTAGGATAGAGATCATCCTTTGTGTAATGTCTTCATTATTGCTACAGAAAAAATTAGACATGTAGTGTCAGAAACATTCCCACACATTTAAATTCCTTTCACAGCATACAGCAAACTTTCAATCAAAATGGCAGTAGGTAGAACAGCGGCAAGCAGAACCACAGTGCTTTCCTCATGCATTTAATTGCTCTGGAGGTGTCAAACTCACTTCACACCCAAAGAAGAATTACGAGCATAACTATCCTATGTGGATTTGAGGATAACGTGACTTTCCATTACAGTCTATCTAAAGGAACTTGGTCCTTCACTTCTCCCTTCTCTGCAGCAGTGCAACACGTTTCACATGTGTTAATGGATTGCTTCATTTTGTTTCAAATGTCTGTAATTAGCTGTACAGCATTTCAAGCCATGCTTATCCTCATAAAATCTCATCCGAGGCAGAAAATACACTGAAAGAAACACCTCCCTTGCATGAAACATCACCATGTGGTTTAACATAGGTTTAAATCAAAAATTAATCTACCAGTAGTGGGTTTTAATTAAAATTTCCAGATATCAATCAAAATCTATTTCTGAAGTCATTTATTCAAATCTGTTGAGTCTACAGTGTTATGCCTGAAGTGCTGGGTTTAAACACCCAGCCCAGAACGAGGGTTGGCATATGGATGATTTCCACAACTAGGCAAGAAAGCCCCTTCGGACTGGTTTTCCCCCAGGGTCTGGCCAGCCTTGGGTGGGAACTGATGAAGAGATCACCACCAGGTGCCCCCACCTTCCACATTAACTTGGAGGCAAGGAAAGAAGCCACCTCTATAAGAACTGACTCTGGCTGCAGTAGAGTTGGGTGGTTTGACTACACAGTGTATGTGCGGGGGGGAGTGTTCTGCTTATTGAAAGGGGCTCCCTGACTCTTCACAGCAAGTGGAGCTCCCAGGACAGTGGGGCAAGATGGTAAGTCTCTCTCTCTCTAGGGAATTACTATATAATTGGTCTCCTTGTCCAACTGGTTTCATCCACCATGGCATGGTTCTGAAGTCAGCTTGCTACCTTCTTCGCACAATATGCTGTGAGAGCATTAACTTATTCCCTCCTCCAGTGGTGGGCCACCTTGGATCTCTGGTGTATGATTTAAAACCAGAGGGAGGACTTTGGTTGCTGGTTTGTCCATTAATGATACTATCAATCTGTGTTGGGCAAGCAATCAGCAGAAGAATGCCTCAAACTGTCAAATGCAGATCAGGACCACATACTTTAAAAACTTTTTTTTTTTTGCGATTGAAGGGGAAAAAGGAAGGATATGAAGTGGTTTTATATGAAAAAAAAAAAAAAAAAATTAATTTTGATTTGAAATAGAATCTTCACTTAGCTCCAAGTCATGTATTCCAACCTTTCTTAGACTTCATCTCCTTTCAATCATGACTATTATGATGTGCCAAAATATTTGAATAACTTTGTTTGAGGGACAAGAATACTTTGCTCCACATCTGCTCTGTGGTGCACCTTTCACAGGATGAAGTACTGTGCCCATACAACTTCCTCTCTGGATACAGTTAGACATTCAGTCATCACACTGTCTAAACCAGATCAAGAGAGGCCTGGGTAAGTTAAAGTAGGTCAGTTCACTTACTCAGTTCATCACACAGCTGCAAACAGTTGTGTTGGCACAAGAGTGGAGAGAGGCAAGAAAACAAATGACCTGGGGTAGAGAAAACTGCTTCAGCTGAAAACTGTTTCAATCCTAAGGTTCCCCATACACATCTTGGAGCAAAGAAACTCACATTTTCATTTGTCTCTGACCTTTACCAGAAAGGTACTGAAGACTTTCATCTCAGCAACACATACTTCTGTTTTTCTGTCTCTTGGAGAGTTGAAAAGACATCTACCACACTTTGTTTGTACTTAGCAGTAAGCTAAATAATTTTCAACTGAGAAGTCTCCCAGCATGCCCCTGACAGCTTTGCAAAAAGTCTTTGCTGTTTCTGTTTGGGATGGTAGAACATAATTACATACGTATACATGTCTATAAGAAGACATACAGAAACATAATCACACACTTTTAATATGTCCTGTCCTAGATAACTAAAATCTGACATGTGTTTCCCAACAGTAAGAGGCCAAAATAACCACACCTCAAAAAAACCCATGGGTATTGTAGGTTATGAGCAAAGTAGTTTAAAATCTCACCCTGCCTAGTCTCTCACACTTGTTATGCTTCAATTCCAAGAAATGTTCCCGGCATCCTTCAGTATGTAGCTACTTCTCTGAAACTAAGCCTAACTGTTGTGAGGCCCCAGGCACAAGATGGGCTGTGAGGATGATCAGTAGCAGGTACTGCCTGCTTACACAAATCCCTAGAAAAGCCAACTTTTCCCCCAACTCTCACCCTGCACAGGCCATTGCCATGATTCTCTTCCCTTCCCCAGTGCATTTAGGTCCCTTCAGGAAGAGGAGAGACAGTCCTGCTTGTCAGGCTGATGCAGCAACCGTAGTTGCTCCTCCACGATGTTCAGCTGAGTTGTGGCAGGGTGAGGAATCACAAAATGGTAAGGGTTGGAAAGGATCTCTGGAGATCATCTCATCTGACCTCCCTGCTAAAGCAGAGTCACCCAGGAACCTGGGGTTTGAGTATCTCCAGAGAAGGTGACAATACAACTTCTCTGAGCAGCCTGCTCCAGGGCTCCACCACCCTCAAATTAAGAAGTTTTTCCTCATGCTCATATGGAACTTGCTGGGTTCCACTTTGTGTCCATTGTCCCTTGTCCTGTTGCTGGGCACCACTAAAAAGAGTCTGGCCCCATCCTCTCAACATCTGTCCTTTAGATGTTTATAAACACTGATAAGATCCCCTCTCAGTCTTCTCTTCCCCAAGCTAAACAGCCCCAGGATCCTCAGCCTTTCCTTAGAAGAGATGCTCCAGTTCCTTAATCATCTTTGTAGCCCTCCACTGGACCCTCCCCAGTAGGAAGAGAGCAGGCAAAAGATTCACAGAGACTAGTACCAGTAGAAACAGTACCTTGCCCACCTGTTTGCTTGTCCACCCCTGTCCAAATACTTCTGCACCCAAGACAGAAACGGAATATAGCCAACAACAGTTAAAATTAAAATGTCAATATTAACATGGAGAAAGGTGTTCTAACTGGTACTTCCTTGTTTGTTCAAGGTTCTTTTGGGTCATTTGTTGGTGGTTTGGCATTGGGGGGCATTTGTGTTGTCGATTTGGTTTTTGGTTTTTTTTGTGTTTTGGGGTTTTTTTTTTCCTCTCAGGTGCACACTTGCTTCTCCAACACACACAATTACAGCTCACCCATATTTCTCAATGAACTGCAACTACAAAACCAACATTCATTCATTTGGGCAATGAAAGAAATGAAAGGCAGTGAAGTCATAAATAAAAGTACTTCAAGTCATGTTACAAGCAAGTTCTGTATTTTACATCTCTCTTTTTCCACCCAATATATAGAAGTTCACACATCCTTACCAACCAGAGATGTGTTCACTTCCCTACCCTATCCTTTCCCCTCTACACACAGTGTCTAATAGGTAAAAATAACCATAAACCCTCAGTACTACCTCTTGAGTTACACTACGCAGGGTTTTTAGATCCGACAGTATCTAAACCGAAAGTAGTGCTCCAAGTGAAGGAGCAGATGGAGCACCAGCACTGAAGGGCACACCTGCTTCTACCACAGCATCCACTCAGCAGCGACATCCTGCCTGCATGCACCTTTCAGGTGTGCCCATAGTGCAGACTACTTCTCAAAACACTGTTCCATCCGTATTTCTTCAACATTGTCCCCAGTTTAAGCAACTCCTCATCACCAGGACTTGTACCACAAAGATATGAAAGGAACAGTGAAAAGGCAACAGCTTCCCATGCTTACCAAGGAATCCAGGCTGTCTTCTGCAGGAGATCAGCTTAGTACATGTTACATATGGAAAATTCTTCATAAGTCCTTTTTTGGTTAAGTGCATTAAACACTTGGGAAATATTCAGAAGACAACATAGCTGTTGGATTTTTTGAAGAAAGGGACCCCAATCGTATTCTGCAAGTTTATATACTGTTAAATCCACTTTCCAAATGTTACCAGAAAACCCAGTCCACTGCTCTGAGACAGCCTATTATGTTTTAAAAAATGCTAAGTCCAACAAGGCCAGTTTAAAACTTCATTTTCTAAAGCTATGACTCTGTTGTGTCAGCAAAACAACGAAGAGGAAAAATTTGACAACAATAGAGCTGTCTTTCCTAAGACTGCAACCGGTATTTTAAAGACAGAAAAAGTTTCACAATATTTTTTCTCTTTAATAGATTTCTTTGAAGAACTTTGCAATAAATCCCAACATCCCCACAAAGGTAAATATCTAAACTTAGTTTAGTGTCAACACTAAATATTCAAAATGACTGTAAAGCTAAGTATTATAGTCACAGTGATGTTTTCAGTGTAACACACACCTTTAGCACACTGAATACTTATAGCTGCTTCTGTATGCTCATCTGCAGTTACAATATATATCACAGAAAAGAGACAAATTTAAATCGTTCTGTAAAAAATTTTTAAAAATTAAAAATCCCCCCATTAAAAACAAACAAACAAGAAAAAAAATTTATTGAAAGACATAGTATCAGAGACTTATACTATGAGATACACTCCTTATCTTGTTCTTCCAATGGGAAGGTTTTTTCTTGTTAACAATTCAGGAAAAGAACTCCCAAGCATATTTGATTAGAACTAATGAATTGGAAGCTTTAATGTTTTTCTTCACTAGGGATGTTCAAGTTGTTAACTTTGTTGCCAAGTGTTCCCAGCTGCAGGAACACATTAAAAAGCAAAAGTAAATATTTACAACTATGTACACTCTTACTCCCTTTCTGAGGATCATTGCGATGCAAAATCATTTTAATCTTAATGGAATGACAGTCTAGAAGATGAGGTAATTTGTGATTAAATGATATCAGCTTGAATGTTTGTGCCTTATATGAAAATACAAGTAACACCACAATGGTTTACACAAGTAAAGTATTCAAATCTATTTCAGTAGCTCCCAACTAAGAGACAAAAGGGCAGTGTGATTCTCAAATTCAGCTTGTAAATGCCTAAAGCCCAAAGAATTTATTCTAGGGAAGGAAGCGCAACTGAGCCTCTACCAACGTCTGTATCAAACTTCAGAGAAGCTCAAAGAAGCCACTATCCATATATCAAGACTCAAAACCCCACTTCATGCTCACTAGTTGCATTGAAAACAAAACCAGTCTGAACAAAGACACTGCACATTAAAGGCCTCATCATTCCTTTATCACTGGTATTCTAGCATGAGTATTTCAAACATAAAACATTTGTATAGAGCCAGGAAATTAACTTCTGTATAAAAAAAAAATCTATAGTTCATCAGCTTTACACTAGAATCCTGCCTGCTCTAAGGATAAAAAGAATTACAACCAAAAAAAGTGTTTTACAATAACATTTGGTGTTACAAGATATCTATAACACCATCTCTCAGCTTTTCTTCCTTTAAACTCAGACGACATGCCAAGTGTGTCATATGTCCCAACACATCACATACTAGTATTAGTGGAAGTTATCTTCAGCATCCTATGTGTTACCAATTACTCATGCATCTTCTATATTTTTGTCTATTAGATTTCATACAGTCAGAGATGTATGTTTAGATTTGCTAAAGACTATAATCCACAGTATCAAACTGCTCTCATTTGCCAGTTTCTTACAGATTTATTCAGATATTTAGTAGGCAGCAAGCACTGTATTTAACACCTTTTATTACAATTATGCTGTAAGAAAGACTAGAATGGGAACTGCTTTAGGAAGCAGACAAGCAGCACAAACACAGCTGTATCTTAAGCTATGCCTGTAAACAGATTTTGTATCAGCTATAAAAAGGAGAATTACTAGAACATTCTACAGGGTACCTTGATTCCCTGCAACACTGATGCTAATTTTTTTTTCCAACGACTGAGCTTTCAGACCTCCAACTGTATTTCTGTTCGCATTACAAATATTGTCTCACTGGGTCATTATCAGAGAAAAACAACATAAAAAAACCTACTTATACCTGTGTAAATTCTGTTCAATGCCTATAAACAAAGTTACGATAAAGTAATTTACATTCCCAATGAAAACTCCCTCTTTGTTTATGGAAAGAGGGGAACAAGACCTAGGGATAGGTTAAAAGTTCATTCAATTTACGTAAACAATTTCTTCATAGCAATAGGACCTGCAAGAGAGTTTCACCTAATTTTATAAATCACAGACAGGAACCTCTGGGAAAAGTTTCTAAAACTGAAGAGTCATCTGTATTAATATTTGATTCTCAACCCAAAAGAATATAGGATTTTGTATGCCTAAGACACAAATAAAATATGCTCAACATTAAAATAATAGTTGAAAATACTGTTTGGCAAGTGAACAATACTACAGTGTATTAACACATGCATGCTGTATAAAAATTATTTGATAATAGCGCAGAGTTCTAATCTTCTTTTGAAAAAAGCATCTCCCAAAGAACAATAAGAATTATTAAGTTTGAATCTGATTCTCAGGTAAAAGTCTCTGTTGGTCCAGTATGACATATAGCCCTTAAGAAACTGTCCCAAAACTAAGGGGGCCAAAAGAAAGAAATCCATACCCAACTGCTGTTCTAAGGCTTGTTTCAAATGAAGCTGTCTACAAAGAAAAGAAATAGGTAACTAATGAACTGAACTTTGGTGGGGAACAGCTCAGGTGAGCTAAAGGGGCTCTTCCAATCAGACATTCAATGCCTACTTACATACGTGTAATACAGTTTTAAGACTTGATCTTATTTTTTAAAGCTCACTTGAATAGCACATGCTGCAAAGAAAGAAAAGTATGAAACCAAAAAACACTACAGGAATCCTCTTTAACCACACTACTTTTTTGCCCAGGATGCTTCTATGTATCACAGCTATAACCTGAGCAGTAGTAGTAGTGGAACCCCCTGTAGTTAGAGATCAGTGGCAAAATAAAATTTAACAGGGGACAATGCTCTGCTAAGAGTTAGAATGCTATGTGTTCATATACATGACAAGGAAAGACCAGATGAGTTTTAATCTGGTGCTACCACCACTGAGGAAGATCTTCATTTGCAGCAGGGAAAAAAAAAAATATTACTTTTTTTTGTTTGTGACGGTGAAAGTTCTCATCCTTTGGCATCAATATTTGTTTCCATGAAACATCTGGAATCTTCTCCCTACCACAAATGAGATAAGTACATCAATGCACAGGAAAAATAAAAAGCACTTATGTTAAGTTTCCCTGAGACAAATTTTCCTGCAGATTCAACCACATATCTTCATATATGGAATGGAAAAAATAATTATCATTTGATTATTACACTGTAAATTAAGTTACCAATGGCTTTAGACTAAAGAAAATTAAGTTAACCTTTGGAAATACAACAAACACTTAATCCTTCACCCTTCTAACCAGAAATCATGGTATAGCAGACAAAAAACCTAATTCACAATTCTTATTAATGTCTGCACAAAGAAATGGAGTCTCTACAGACTGGCACAAAAGCTTTTGCCCACCAAGCAGCATAATACAGTTCCTTCCCAAAGAAACAACAGACTTTTTTTCAAGGACAAACCATGTATTCCTTCCCTTCTGCTTGAGAACAAAAACAATGCCTAACTGTTAGGTTTATGAACATCACTGGGCCTCAGGCTCAAACTGAAAGATTACAGTCAGCAGGCACTTCTGCTGAAGTGTCTGCTAAAGTGGGAAAACAGTGCTGCAAACAGATTCTCCGCTGTCCTAAAAACAGGGATCAATGCAAAGATCAAAGAACATACAAATATCTAACTGCATGCATAATTTAACTTTTGAGTCACATATTCTTGCCATCATCTTCACATTACACAGGTCCAGTTTAAGTTACTTAATAAAACAGCGAAAGATGTATTTGCTAATATGTCACTGCATCCATCTATGCCTAAATGTTTAAACATCTGAATGCCTACAGTCGGTGTACTAACTATAAAACTCATGTATAAGCTTCCCTCTAAAACAGTGACTGTAATTTATTTGTACTTTCTGATCCTCTCATGCTCTCCAGAACACTTAACATCAGTCCTAGCCACTTTATTTCCTTTTAAAGGTCTTTTCTAAGGCTCCACATTAAAATGTGATATTTATTATAATCAAAAAGTGCTTGTAAATACACCAAAGATTGAATGGTGTGATTTTAGCGACTAATGAACCTGTTTTAACTATTAAACATTCGATTTCTGAGATGATATTTCCTTGCTCTGGGGCCTTACACTGGCTTCTTTAAAATAAAACTGGGGTCTCAGTTTCTAACAGCAAAAAATACAGTCGTAAGTAGAGCTGCTGCTAGCCCTCTCAGCCAGTCCTCATTGAGCAGAGGACGTGCATCTACCAAGAGATGAACAAAACCAACATCAAAAAAAACCAGTGCAAGACATTCCATGATTTCACTGCCTATCAGTACAGCATTTTCCCCAAGTAGCTGGACAAATCTCCATTACACACTTGCTTCCAGTTCTGCCTTTCTGTGAGCGTAACACTTCTCCTGCATTAGCCAAGTTGGATTATTTGGGTACATGCTTCTTCAGAAACCTCAGAAAGCCATATAAAGGACAAAGATACCTAAGCTGTTTTGCCTATTTGTGTATTTGCTTTGCAACAACAAACTTTATTTTAAGAAAAAGCACAGAGAAATGGAAATAAATTACTATCATCGTATCCATAATAATCCACTGCATCTCTTGGAAGCACCAAAGCTGTGACGGCTTATGGAGCACAATAGGCATCTCAGGCAATGAAAATAACCTATCACGTAAACATAAAGAACTGCCTCTTCTTGAGACACTAAGAACCACCTTGTCTGGCAGGACAAGGCTCACACTATTTGTGCTGCAAGAAGGCATGCAAGCTTGCTCGAGAAGGTAACTTCAAGGCATGAAGTCACTAACACATACCCACTCCTCCCGCATAATACCCACAGAAGTTATTTGGTTTCCCAAAGCACACAGTCATGAATATATCCCACAGACTTTGAGGCTTTTGTAGATGCCTAATCCTAGCCTTGGGCAGCACCCCACTGTTATCCTCAGGTGCTCTCTAACAAATACTAAGTAGGAGCAGCTTTTGCCTTCAAGCTCATAACTGATGATGATTCCAACGACAAGCAGCCCCACAACAAATCCAGACACTCCTGACAGAAGACTTTTCTTGTCTCCTTCACTGCAACACTCCTTTTGGACAAATACAGGGCACAGATGAAGTTGGATGCAAACCTTCAGCAATGTGAACACCTTTGGATTCATATCTCTCCGCTGCCTCCTTAGCCATTTTAATATGCAAGATTTTAAAGGAATGTGGCTAATAGGCAGTATTTGCTCTTATTCTTCACCTGTGACAGGAAACTGCAATCTCACACCAGTGAGCTGAATCATCTAAGCTGCTGATGCAATACCCACCTACTTACTGATTTACACAAATCAATTTAAACAAATTATATTTGTCCATTAATATTCAGCTTTGAGGGAGATGACGTTTTTACAGTATTGGGCCAGAGAAATGCCATATGCCCTTTGGCACTCTCATGGCAGAATTGGTCATTGGACTCTACGTCCCTTTTTCTGCTTCTAGATGAGTCTTTTGGCTCAATTCTACTATTACCTAACAAGCTGAGCTAACAAGAACAGATCACTTGACTGTATTCCCCTTTCCCTGCTTTTACATGAGTTTTTTCTTCAGTCACGTTCCCCCACCTATGCTTCTAAACATTACATACAAATGAACTCTGAGAAAGATGTTGCCAGCAGCTACCACATAGCCCAGTCAAAATACAGAAAGTCAAAACTATAGCTAATGAAGAAGTCAAACAGGAGTACCTCTGGCATCAACAAGAATCATCTTATGGAAGGCAGCAAGACTGGACGTGGAGAGGTTTGTTCCTTATGGCTTCACTTGCATCCCCAGAAAAAGGACAGAGAACAAAACAGAGACAGAACCATGTGTCATAGAGAACAGCTTCTGCTGCAGCTATGCTCTGGCTTCTCCCCTACCTTTATTTCTCAACAAAGAAAGGGATAAACTTCAAAAATTAAACCTTGAGGATAAGAATACCTGACAGCCAACCATACACTCTGGACTCTGGTTTACTATATTAGAAGCTTCAGAGGCTAGAATTTGGCACCTTCTTATACCAAAAAAAGCACACTTATTTTTTACTCTCTCCCCGAAATGAGAAAAAGAGCTAGACAGCAACAAGAGAGATGGGAAGTCTGAGGTCTACAAACAGTAGCTGAGTTTTTAATGGTAAATCACATCCACAGCTCCTAATTTAGGACCCTTTACCACTGTCTTCCTTAAGACTTTGTTTAGCCCCCTTGATGAAACAGGCATAGGACGGAATTACCCTAAAAAACAGCCCTCAAGGGCAAGAATATCCCAAGGCAGATAGCTAGAAGTTATGCAAATAAATAGTTCCTGACAGTCTAGAAGTCCAGCAGTCCATCCTTCCTTTGATAAGAAAGGGCAACAATGCCTGTGGAACTTATCTGGCTATGTTTAACCTATATTTGGTTTTGTGGAATTTGTAATGTGAATATTAAAAACTACACTTTCTTGCAACTGCAATCCGCATTGCTAGTTATATGTTTGTTTGATTCTATTTACTTGCTTGAAACTGGGAAATAAACTTCCATCTTCTTCAGATTAAGTTTCATCCCAGATTGTAGGTTTTGATATGAAGTTAGAAGAAACAGCTTTGAGTGTTGTGAGCTGTTAACCATGAGGTCCACGACCAGGAGAGCAGAACAGGAGGTGTGACAGAGGTCTGATCAGCAGCCTGAGAGACAGAGGTGTAGAGAAAACTCAAAAACAAAATGCCAACAGAACCTCAAAAGCTTGCTTCTTTACCTATCAAAAGGGAAGCCTCATGTTAGAAATAACCAGAGAACACCAAAGTACTATACAGTCTATGTACAAGACTCATCACAACTGCTTTAGGTAGAACTGACAGCACCTAGAAGGAAAAGAAAAAAAAAAGAGAAAATGCATATTATAGTTCAAGCACATAAGTTCTGATTTGGAGAAAAAAGAAAGATCTCCTCAATTTCCTCGCTTGCCACGCAGCAAGGAAAGCTTGGTAACAGCTTCTTTGCAGCTGTGGAGGAAAAACAAATCTGACTAGTACTATGGGGTTTGGCCAGTTTCTCCCTACTGGTCACTGACTGCTTTCCAAAAAAAAAAAAAAAACACAGGGTAAGAAGTCAGTTGGAAAGATCCTTTGCCATGCTTTCCTTTATTTAATAATAATAATTAAAAAAAAAAGACAGCATGAAAGGGGGGATAAGCTTTCTAAGTAGTCTTGGACCAATTTGCACAATGTCCCAAATACAGGGAGTAGAAATACCCACATAGGCATAATATTACGAAACTCTCTCTCACAGGACACACCCAAGTGTGGTAATGCAATCCTGCAAACTGCAAAAAGAAGACAAGTATCAAACAGTAGAGTAGAAGTAACTTTGTCCTTATGATGTGATCACATCATTCCAGGCTGCTGCCAGAATTTTTGCTGTGCACCTATTTTAGGTGTGCACCTATTTTTGGCGCACACATGCCAAGAACAATTGGTGGGAAGCATAGTGAGAAAGACCTCAGCTATATGAAGCAAAAGAATTAAAGTGTCTTCTGTTCCACCTGAAGCTAGATTTTACATTTCAAATACTTATAAATGGAGAAGATATCAGATAGTGGGGAACTTTTACTGCCTGTGCTTGTGCAGGCATATTCCACAGCCAAAAGTTGGACATTATACAAAACAAGCCTTGGAATAAGATGTGGTTTAGTTTCCTAACTGCAGGACTAATTAAACATTGGCAGAGCTTTTTCCAGAAGAGGTGACAGATACACCATGATCTAAGGCTAAGATAAGATCAATTTCTAAGAGAGATGTTTTAATTTATCTTTCAGGAAAGCTCCACAGCCTGCACATGTGGGAAAGTCACCCTGGAAAACCACAGTAATCCATTTTGGCTCTGGGACATACAGATCTACAGTTTCAAAGACAGGTGGAGAGAAAGGAATGCTTTTGCTACTCTCAGAAAGTCTCTAGCACTACAGTTCCAAGTGACTATAATAGTTAAAATTATTTAAGTCAGTTACCTTGTTCAAAACTTGGGAAATACTTGCTATTCAAAGTACAAATCACAGAATGTGGGGAAGATGCAAGATCTCCCTTCTTCAGGCAGACCAAACTTTGCCACCAGAGATAGGTAAATGCACTGACTGCCTTATAGAAAGGGCTCTCCCAACACAAAACTCACCAGGACTAAGGAGGTTTTTCATCTTGCTTGGTATTACATAGGCAGCTGGTCTGTTGGCATCATCCCTCGTGCTGTCACATCTCCGAGCAAAGCACCACTGAGCAGCACCCACTAGTTCCCTAGAGCCAGCTGCAGTTTGCTGTATACCCTCTATATACCAACCATGGTCTTCTATACTTCCATCATAAAACCCCCTAAGTCATGTCTTCCAGACACTGAAGAATCCCTTTTATGAGAACTTTGACCTTTGCCTTAAACCTGAAGTAGAAAGTGCCAATAAAAGCGCCTCTGACAAACACTGGCTATGATCCATGTGTGATCTTTCATGATAAAGATCACGTCTCCAACTAATTACGTCAGCTTGATACGGAAACAATCTAATGCTTATATTATGCCTCTGGATGAGGGTGACTGTCATTCGTAAGCAACAATAACTTTCCATTTTTCTGCTTCAATGTAGTCAGCAAATGTATATTCATTAAACTGATACTTTATGAAATGCAAGCGGGTTACCTTTGACAAAGATGCTCTCCCTCAGTGAAACTAAATTGTCACTGGATAAGGTCAACTCAACTGTAAATTAATGACTGATAAACAGACAGGAAATAACAAGTTGGGACAACTGGCCTTTTTCCCAAAAAAGAAGCATCACCAGCGGAGTCTCATAAAGATCTGTTCTGGGATGAACACCTTCAACATTTTAAAGCAAAATCTAGCAACGAAGCTTAACACTTAAATGACAGAGTTTACTGACAATGCTTGAAGTTATTCAAGGTTGCAAAAGCAATGTTCAAAGATCTGAAAAAGACCTTAATAATGCTGTTTAAGTGGGCTGTAAAATAGCAGATAAGATTAAATGTAGATAAATGTAAACTGATGCACAGTGTGAAAAAAATTATACAAAATTTATACACACAATGACAAATTCTGAACTATTACCACTTAAAAGAGCGATTGTGGAGTTATCATGGAGAGTTCCACAAATGTGCCAAATCAATGCTTACAGATGGTCAAGAAAAAGCAGGTAGAATAAAACCTTATAGGGTATACAAGTTTACAGGATGTCATACACTAAAATACAGTAGCCAGTTTGGGTTATTGTTCCCAAACCCTGAATCACTATTTCAAATCGGGAATAGACCTGCAAAAGGTGCGAAGAACCCAGCAAGGACAATGGAAGGGATAGAGTTCACTGCTTTCAAAAACTCCTTAGGAAAAGTCACAAGAAAGGGACGGTAAGTAAAATAAAGTTATCAAGCCATAGGCCACACAGAATAACATGGATTCTCTTTTTCACTGCCTCTTCCAATACAAGAATTAACAAACAAGGCATAAAAGAAGCAGGTAGAAAGTTCAAAAGCAAACAAAAAGAAGTGTTTTTTTCCACACAAAATGTCTTTAAGCCTCACAACACTCAGCCACAGGATGTTGTGGATGCTACAAGCACACATGGCTTCAAATATCAATTGGACAAATTCAAAGAAGAAAAAACCCACCAGGGGCACCAAAAACAAATATCACCTCTAGTTCCGGAAACCTGTGAGCCACAAATTACTGGAGGCTGGGAGAGGTATTTCCTCAATATACACTGTGCTTTTCTCCAAGCATCTGCTTTTGGCAGCTGAGAGGCAGAATACTGGGCTAGAGGGCTCTTTAATGTGACCAAGCATAGTCATTTTTATGTTCTTACATAACTCATAAATAAGCGAGAACACGAATCATATGTACATGTCAGAACTATAAGCACAGCACAGTAAAGGATCAGACTTTCAAAGGCCTAAAGGTCAGCACAGTGATTAACCACAGCAGTCACAGTTGGGTACAGACCTTTTCCAGCATCGGGGAACTTCAGTCTCCCCCAGCCACAAACTTGTGCAAATGTATGGCAAACAAACTGTGAAATCTGCATTTAATTCAGAATGGTTCCCTGAATCTGTGAACGCTGCAGCACCAGTGCAGCTGAGGGCACACTACAGGCCTGGAAACTACAGGGCTGCTTAAACCAGAAATGGCCACAAATAAATGTTCAGCTACAAGCTACATCAGTGTAAACGGAGTATCACACTGTCTTTTGCATCTCAGAAGGTCCTTTCCACCACATCCACGCTACCAACTCCTGAAGTTTAAAGAAATAGTGAATTACTTATGTCAAAGACATAAATGCTGTGAGTAGGCTTTTTTGATCCATTTATTACATTTGTCCAACAGATTTCTTTTGAGTTGCTTATTGTATTTACAAAACTTCCACCATTTAGAAAGTACAAACAAAGTACTTCCAAAAGGAAGACAAAAGGGAAGAGGGAAA